>NC_142883.1:59557500-59652500 GCF_051225735.1 Oryctolagus cuniculus
GGTTCTCTCCCCAAATGGCTGCAAAGGCTGGAGCTGAACCAGTCCGAAGCCAGGAGCCAGGAGCTTCTTCTGGGTCTCCCATGCAGGTGCAAGGGGCCAATAACTTGGCCATCTTCCATTGCTTCCCCACACACATTACCAGGGAGCTGGATCGAAAGAGGAGCAGCTGGGACTCAAACCAGTGCCCACATTGGATGCCAGCACTGAAAGCATTGGCTTTACCTATTATACCACAGTGCTGGCCCCTGAGAGCTGGTTTTTTGAAAAAGTAAACAGAGGGACTGGCACTGTGGTGGAGCAGGTTAACACCCTGGCCTGAAGCACCAGCATCCCATATGGCGGCCGGTTCGAGACCCAGCTGCTCTACTTCCTATCCAGCTCTCTGCTATGGCCTGGGAAAGCAGTAGAAGATGACCCACGTCCTTGGGCCCTTCCCTGCACCCCTGAGGCAGACCTGGAAGAAGCTCCTGGCTCCTGGTTTCGGATCAGCGCAGCTCCTGCCGTTGTAGCCAATTGGGGAGTGAACCATTGGATGGAAGACCTCTCTCTCTCTCTCTCTCTCTACCTCTCCTCTCTCTGTGTAACTTTGCCTTTCAAATAAATAAATACATCTTTTAAAAAAAGAAAAGAAAAAGTAAACAGAATCTACAAAGCATCAGACTAAAAAAGAGAGAGAAGACCCAACCAAATAAAAAGGAAGACGTAACAACAGATACAGCAGAAATAGAAAACGAGAGAAGACCATGATGAATAATTATACACCAACAGAGTGAATGACTTAGACATGAATACAAGAATATAAGTTCTAGACTGTACAACCTACCACGAATAAATGATGAAGAAATTTTGTAAGACACAGCCTCAGGCAATGCAGTCTTTTTTTTTTTTTTTTTTTTTTTGACAGGCAGAGTTAGACAGAGAGAGACAGAGACAAAGGTCTTCCTTCCGTTGGTTCACCCCCCCCAAATGGCCGCTAGGGCTGGCACGCTGCACTGATCTGAAGCCAGGAGCCAGGTGCTTCCTTCTGGTCTCCCATGGGGTGCAGGGCCCAAGCACTTGGGCCATCCTCCACTGCACTCCCGGGCCACAGCAGAGAGCTGGCCTGGAAGAGGAGCAACCAGGACAGAACCCAGGGTGCTGGTGCCACAGGCGGAGGATTAGCCTAGTGAGCCGCGGCACCGGCCAAGGCAATGCAGTCTTAAAGAGTGGTTCCTATGTGCGTCATGTTGCCGTATGAGCGCATGCTCAGCCGGGGAACAGGTCGGCCCGACCACTGCAGCCAGTGAGGGATCTGCAGGGATTCAAGTGACTCCTGGAGCGCTGTACTTTCTGGTCGGTTGACTGAGTTTTGCCAGCTTCTATGCTGTCCCACTTGTTCTATACTTGCTCTCAGGGGCTGGGCCCATGATCTCTGTGTGCAGCCATGCTGGAAATCAGTGCCACAGCCTCCATGGGTGCTTGTTTGTTTTAAAGAGTCATTTATTTATTTGAAAGGCGGAGTTACAGAGAGGCAGAGGCAGAGAGAGAGGTCTTCCACCTGCAGGTTCACTCCCCCAATGGCCACAATGCCTAGAGCTGCGCCAATCCGAAGCCAGGAGTCAGGAGCTTCTTCCAGGTCTTCCATGCGGGTGCATCTTCTACTGCTTTCCCAGGCCATAGCAGAGAGCTGGATCGGAAGTGGAGCAACCAGGTCTCTAACCGGCGCCGCTGCAGGCTGAAGCTTTACCCACTATGCCCCAGCACCGGCCCCAACTCTGCCTTTCTAATACACAAGTAATTTTTTTAAATATGAGTATTTTGCATGAGACATAAATATAAGATCCAGCGTTGATGATTTATGATTCTGTAAAACGACTAGATCATCGTAACTTTGAAACCATCCCACACATAAACACGGAGCTGGCTATGACACTGGGCTCAGTGACAAAGACAAAAGACGCAAACACACCCCTCCCCGCCTGGTGCACCTGAGCTCAATCCTTCCTCCAGACTCTCTGTTACTAAATTTTGTCTCGGAGTCTTTTCCACAGTCAGCCCTCTCTCGTTTGGCAAGCCTTCCATCTCAAGAAATCCAAACATCTCTGTCCTGAGGTTTTCGAACTTCACTTGCTAACAGGTCAAGTGCTCACGTGCCACATGATGTTTTAATTGTGTCTGAGCTGCAGACCGGAGCGGCCAGAGGTGCAAGGCACCAGACCTGCCGCAGGTCATCGGGCACTATGGAGACCATTCATTCCCTGGGGGCTCAGGCTAGCCTTCCTCACTGTGCGTGGCTTCAGCACACTTTTTTTTTTCCCCTTTGCAAAGGGGCTCTGAGGCCGAGGGCTGTACCTCAGGTTGGCCAGAGCAGGACAGTTACCCACTGTGAGGGTTTCTCCAACACACCCTCTACCTGGGGACCCAGAGACAAGAGGCTGCAGTTCCTACAAGGCCACAATGGAAGCCTCGTCCTTGTCTCACTTACCTTTTAGCTACTACAACTAACAATAACTGAGGCATTGCAAATTTCACTTTTTCTCCTTCTTTTGTCTTTCCTTGTGCACCCAGTGGGCCAGCAGCCCAGGCGCTGCACATCTGCAGCAGGAGCACAAAGGGCCCTACCGTGACCAGGTAAAGAAACAATCAGGAGTGAGATCCCAGTGGAAAGAATGGGTCATCAAAGAAGGAGGTACCTTTCTCTGAAGGGAGGAGAGAACTTCCACTTTGACCATGGCCTTGTGTAAATATGATCAGAGTCAGTGAACTCAGGGGGCTTCCATAGCCTTGGCAGCTCATGACAAGAGCCTAGGGTGATTACTGATGCCATAAACAGGAGTGTCAATTTGTTAAGTCAACAACAGGAGTCACTGTGCACTTATTCCTCATGTAGGATCTTTGTCCTTAGTGTGCTGTACATTGAGATTTAATGCTATAACTAGTACTCAAACAGTATTTTTCACTTTATGTTTCTGTGTGGGAGCAAACTGTTGAAATCTGTACTTAATATATGCTAAACTGATCTTCTGTATATAAAGAGAATTGAAAATGAATCTTGATGTGAATAGAAGGGGAGAGGGAGTGGTTACGGGGAGGGTTGTGGGTTGGAGGGACATTATGGGGGGGAAGCCATTGTAATCCATATTCTGTACTTTGGAAATTTATATTCATTAAATAAAAGTTTAAAAAAAAGAAACAATCAGAACTTCTGAGCACAGAATAATAAATTAGGAAACTAAGAAGCAGTGGCTGGCGCAGTGGCATAACAGGTGAAGCCACCGCCTGCAGTGCCGGCATCCCATGTGGGCGCCAGTTGAGTCCTGGCTGCTCCACTTCTGATCCAGCTCTCTGCTATGGCCTGGGAAAGCAGTAGAAGATGGCTCAAGTTCTTGGGTCCCTGAGGCTGCATGGGAGACCTGGAGGAAGCTCCTGGCTCCTGGCTTCAGATCAGTGCAGCTACGCCCGTTGTGGCCAACTGGGGAGTGAACAGCCGGAGCTGTGCTGATCTGAAGCCAGGAGCCAGGTGCTTCTTCCTGGTCTCCCATGTGGGTGCAGGGCCCAAGGACCTGGGCCATCCTCCACTGCGCTCCTGGGCCACAGCAGAGAGCTGGACTGGAAGAGGAGCAACCGGGACAGAATTCAATGCCCCGACCAGGACTAGAACCCGGAGTGCCGGCGCCGCAGGCGGAGGATTAGCCTAGTGAGCTGCGGTGCCGGCCCTGTAACTCTGCCTTTCAAATAAATAAATCAATCTAAAAAAAAAAAAAAAAGTGTTTTTTCCTATGTATGTAAAGTCTAAAAGGGCACAGTTGTTATGGTAACAGGAATATGAACTGATAATTAAAAACTGAATTTAAGACTTTTTTGATATCGATTTAAGGTTCTTCAGCCCAGCCCACTTGCAAATAAGAATGCACAAGAGGCCCAACGTGAACCCAGACAAAGCTGCTTGGGGGCTTCTGCCCCACCACAAGGGAGGCAAAAATGATGTGGACTCCACAGGCAGCTAGTTTAGGACAGCTAAGCTGGAAGTCACTAACCCCCACCCCATGTGTAATTCCATCCTCTCATTTACCAATCAAAAACCCCTTTTTCCAGCTTGCATCTGCTTCATCCAGGACCTGGGGGAAGACGCCATCAAGGGCCGGCACTTTGGCAAAGAAGGTTACGCCTCCTCCTGCAGTGCTGGCATCCCATATGGGCCCTGGTTCATGTCCCTGCTGCTCTGCTTCTGACCCAGCTCCCTGCTAATGTACCTGGAAAAAGCAACACAAGATGGCCCAAGTGTTCTGGGCCTCTGCACCCACGAGGGAGACCCAGATGTTGTTCCAAGCTCCTGGCTTCAGCCTGGCCCAGCTCCGGCCATTGCAGCCATCTGGGGAGTGAACCAGTGGATGGAAGATCTCTCTCTCTGTGTCTCTGTAACTCTGACTTACAAGTAAATAAATAAATCTTTAAAAACAAGAAGAAGGTGGCGGCTCATGATTTGTGGGTTGGCACTCTTCCCCGTGCGTGCTGTCCACAGGATAGAACGTGAATGTGTTTTTCTGCAGGACCTCACAGCATGGAGTGAGCTCTCCAGGAAAGCTGCCACTTGCAAAACAGGTGCAGGATGTTAACGGACACTGTCTCAGAGGGTTTTTTTTTTTTTTCTTTCCATTTTGCATCTCGTCATCGATTTCTAGTCCTCATTCTGATTCATCCCTTCTCTATATTCAGGACTGGAAAGAATCCAAAACAGTACAAAGCCACAAACACTTAACAAAACAATGCCTGCAAGACCGGAGATGCACAAGGGTCCGTGGAGAGCTGTGAGCTCTGTGGAGAGCAGCCATTTAATTTCTGCTCCAAAATCCACACAAGGGCTTTTGTTCCGGAGAGTCATGATGCTCTCTGGAGCAAGCCCAAGCACTGAGTACGGGAACCCGCTGTCTCCCAGCAGCGAGAAGACCCGGCCTCCCAGCCAGCCAGAATGGCTCTTGGGGGCCGGCCTCTGGAGATGGTTGAGCTCCTCCCTGCCACTAACACTGCAGCCCCACCCTGCCGGCTCTTGGGTTTGTTGTTTTGTTTTTGTTTGTAAGATTTATTTATTTGAGCCGGCGCTGCGGCTCACTAGGCTAATCCTCCGCCTTGTGGCTCCTGCACACCGGCTTCTAGTCCCTGTCGAGGCGCCGGATTCTGTCCCGGTTGCCCCTCTTCCAGGCCAGCTCTCTGCTGTGGCCAGGGAGTGCAGTGGAGGATGGCCCAAGTGCTTGGGCCCTGCACCCCATGGGAGACCAGGAGAAGCACCTGGCTCCTGCCTTCGGATCAGCGAGTGCGCCGGCCACAGCACGCCAGCCGCGGCGGCCTTTGGAGGGTGAACCAACGGCAAAGGAAGACCTTTCTCTATGTCTCTCTCTCTCACTGTCCACTCTGCCTGTCAAAAAAAAAAAAAAAGATTTATTTATTTGAAAGGCAGGGTGACACGGAAAGTGAGATCTTCCATCTGCAGGTTCACAGCTCCACCCCCGCAAATGGCTGTAATACCTGGGGCTTGTCCAGGCCAAAGCCAGGAGCCTGGAACTTCATCCGGGTCACCCACATGGGTGGCAGACGCACAAGCACTTAGACCATCTTCTGCTGCCTTCCCAGGTGCATTGGTAGTGAGTTGGATCAGAAAGGGAACCGCGAGGCTTGAACCAGCAGCCAGTGTTGCTGGCAGCAGCTTAGCTCACTGTGCTACAACACTGGCCCTGCTTGGGTATTTTTAGCATTCAGGTATAATTGGCAGATTAAAAAGCATATATATATAAAGCTTATATGTTTCAATATATGACTACACTGTGATATGATCATCTCAATAAAGATCATTAAAATCTATTTCCTCACCTGGTTATCATTTGCTTCTTGTGTTATGAAAATGCTTGACTCGCTTAGCTTAGCAAATTTCAAATATACATTATTATTAACCATAGTTACCTTGCTATGTAGATCTTTAGAGGTCATTTATTCATCTTGCCTAACCTAACCATTTTTTTTTTAAGATTTATTTGCTTATTTGAAAGAGAAAGAAGGAGAGGCAGAGAGGCAGAGAGGCAGAGAGAGAGGTCCTCCATCCACTGGTTCACTCCCCAGATGGCCACAATGGCTGGAGCTGTGCCGATCCGAAGCCAGGAGCCAGGAGCCTCCTCCGGGTCTCCCACGCAGGTGCAGGGGCCCAAGGACTTGGGCCATCCTCTACTGCTTTCCCAGGCTATAGCAGAAAGCTGGATTGGAAGTGGAGCAGCTGGGTCTCGAACCAGCGCTCACATGGGGGGGCGGCACTGTAGGTGGTGGCTTTACCCGCTACGCCCCTAACCCTACCTTTATACTCTTCGTGTTGGCCAGCTTCTTGGTGTTATAAACAAACACCCAAGGAAACAAATTCTATATAGAGAAAAGGCTCACCGTTTTCAAGGTTCAAGTTCAAGATCGAGCAGCCCTTATTGGTCAGTGGATAAGAACTGTGGCTGCGGGCAAAGGAGGGACCACGTGGAGGGCCGGGAAGCAGAGACAGAAGCTGAGCCCCACTCCGTTCTTCCCAGCCACCCTTCTCTTGAGAGCTACCTCCCGAGAGCACCCCCACCCCAGTAACCTAGGCCCACCTCCTGAACACCGCAGTTGTGACGTAGGCGGGTAGGTAGCTAGGAAACAAAGAGGCGCTGACCACTGCCCCCAGCATCCGCGCTGCCGCCTCTCGCCACCCAAACCCTGCACGGCTGCAGGCTGGATACCCACCTCCCTCGCCAGGCACCTGAGCCTCACTTCCCACCGTGCGTGATCACCATGACAACCACGCGCTGGCTGCAGCCCCACGAAGAGATCCCCAAAAAAAGGGACAAGGAAGTGAGCAGCACTGAAGCCCCGCCCAAATTCTGCCTCATTTAAATATTCCATTATGGCCCCACCTCCTACCCTGTAAGGGGATGACACCAGCTCTGGTGGGGACAGCAGCTCTTCCTTGCTCACGCAGAGAGGTTGGCTGAGCGTCTGAGTGTGTGCCATCCCTTTCCGTAAACCGTGCTTTCCTGTGCACCGTTCTGTCTCCTGGACTTCTTCCACGTGGGGGACATGAACTTGGAAGAGGCCCAGATGGGAGGTCTAAGTCTCCACCCTCTTAGTACCATTTACTTATGACTTTGGGGTTTAAATGTGTGCATGAGTTCAGGGACCAAATCATATTCAAACTACGGCATCTCACCCCTGGTCCCTGAAACTCCTGTCCTTCTCACACACAGCAACCATTCCATCCCCAGGCCTTTTTCTTTTTTTTTTTAATTTATTTATTTTTATTTGAAAGGCAGAGTTACAGAAAGAGAGAGAGAGAGGGAGAGACAAAGAGAGAAAGAGATCTTCCATCACTGGTTCACTCCCTCAAATGGCTACAACAGCCGGGGCCCCTGGAACTCCATCTGAGTCTCCCATGTAGGGTGACAGGGGCCCAAGTACTTGGCCCATCTTCTGCTGCCTTCCCAGGTGCATTAGCAAGGAATTGGACCAGAAGTGGAGCAGCCGGGACTCATATTGGTGCTCATATGTCCATTACAAGTGGCGGCTTAACCCACTGCACCATAACACTGGCCCTGGCTTCCGTCTTAATTCAGTCTAGCATTAATCCAAAAGCCCGTGGTCTCATCAGAGAAAAGATAAATTGCCGCTGTGAGCCTGTAAGAATCCAAGTTACATATTCCCAGATGCACGGGTAACACAGGCACCGTAGACACATTTCTAGTCCAGATGGAAGTAACAGGCCAACAAAAAGAATGAACCGGATCAAAGTCAGACCGAGAGCCAGGAGGTCAAACAGGAAATCCTAAAGCTCCACGGACAGCACCCAGAGTACACCGGGGCCACCTCAAGGCTTTGCTGGTTGCAGCCCACAATGGCTGCTCTGTGGGACTCTGCACAGAGATCTCTGTGACTTTCCAGGGTGGGCCACTTGTCACTCTTACCCTCCTGACTGCTAGGTGTTAGGATTTTTAGGGGCTTGGAGAAGGCCAGGAGGTAGCTAGTTAAAGTAGAAAAGACTTTATCAGGGACAGAATTGGGGGTGGGGGTAAAGAGAGTGGGGGTTGGGCCTGCCCGGACAGCGGACAGCGGACAGGGGGTGTGAAGCCAGCTGGCATTGCATCTAAGCAGTACTCAGAGCCCGTTCTTAAGCTGCTTGCTGGGTGGGGGGATACAGAGCGCCACATGGACCCTGAGAAGGCGGGAGGGTGGGGATCTTGCAGCAAGGCTCCTGGGTGAAGCTTACAGGGGGCTTGTCCAAGCAATAAACATCCCAGCAGCCTTTAGGTTATCTCTCTGCACCCAATTGCATAGACCCCAGTGACCTAATGGGTTCTATCCGGCCTCAGCGGCCTAAGAGGTTGCAACACTGAGGTCTCACAGTGAGGCATCACGTGATCAGGAACTCCAAGCCAGGAGTCCAACCCTGCAGCGCAACTCTGCCTGCACCCCCACCACCCCCACTCCCACCCCCACCAGGCTTTCCCTGGAAAGCCTGGTGGAAGCCGCCATGATGGCTCATAATCCTTGCATCCTGCACACCAGCAAAACTGGCACTGTGTGCACCACGCCAAGGCCGGCCTTTAGCACAAGCCACAATTGGGTCCACTTGAACCCTAGAGAGCTTCCGGTCTCAGGCGCACTCTCAGAGAGAGCCCCCTGGGTCCGAGACCCAATTTGGCATTTCCAATCCTCCAGACCTAGAATTTTAAGAGTGGCCTTGAAGATTGCTGGGATGCACTCAAGGTCTTTCTCCCATTCTCCTATTGTCTGGCTGATGGCTGCTTTACACTTGTGCTATTTTTTCTTTTTTTTTAAGATTTATATATTTTGGGCCAGCGCTGTGGCACAGTGGGTTAACACCCTGGCCTGAAGCGCCAGCAACCCATATGGGTGCCAGTTCTAGTCCTGGCTGCTCCTCTTCTGATCCAGCTCTCTCCCATGGCCTGGGAAAGCAGTGGAAGATGGACCAAGTCCTTGGGCCCCTGCACCCACGTGGGAGACCCAGAAGAAGCTCCTGGCTTCTGGCTTCAGATCAGCGCAGCTCTGGCCATTGCGGCTATCTGGGGAGTGAATCATCAGATGGAAGACCTCTCTCTCTGTCTCTACCTCTCTCTGTAACTCTTTCAAATAAATAAACTAAATCTTTAAAAATAGATTTATGTATTGTATTTGAAAGGCAGAGTTAGGGGGTGGGGATAGGTCTTCCATCCGCTGATTCACTCCCCAAATGACCACCGGAGCAGCCGGGACTCAAACCGGTGTCCATATGGATTGCCAGCACTGCAGGCAGAGGACAAACCTACTGAGCCAAGTGGCATCTTAATCACTGTGCCAAATACCTGCCTGCTATTTCACTTTTTAGGTGTTCACTAAGGCAAATTTAATTACTTTTAGATAATGAAATGGTCTTTATTTATTTGACTCTGCAAAAACAAATAAGAAAATGTTGAAAATATAACAGCAGTAGGAGTTAAGTCTCTACACAGGAGGAACAGGATAGCCCATGTACTGTTAGTGGGACTCCAAAATGATACAGTCACTTTGGGAAACAGCTTGAAAATGTCTTTGAAAGTTGAAGATAGAGGGCTGGTGTTATGGCACAGTGGGTTAAGCTGCTGACTATTGTGCCAGCATCCATATAGTCAGTGGTTCAAGTCCCAGCTGCTCCACTTCTGATCCAGCTCCCTGTTAAAGTGCCTGGGAAAGCAGCAGAAGATGGCCCAGGTGCTTGGGCCCCTCCCTCCACGTAAGAGAACTGATGACGTTTCAGGCTCCTGGCTTCAGCCTGGCCCAGCCTGGGATGTTGTGGCTGCTTGGGAATGAATGACCCAGCCATCCCACACTACGGAAAATAACAACCTATGGCCATAAAATGACTATTTCAGGAATATCCATAGGAGCTTATTTCCAATACACAATAACTGAAAACAATGCAGGGGTCATTAGCAGATGAATTCAGATGGTTCAGCCGTGCCGGGCTGAACCACAGACACAGAAACTGCACAGATAAATCTCAAAAGAATCAATGCTGAGTGATAGGGGCCAGGCAAAAACACTGTGTGCTGTGTGGTGAGACCGATTCTTTTAAACCCCCAGCAAACGCAGCCTAATCAACAGCAGCAGAGCAGATGATTGGTCACTCAGTGAGGGAGGTGGGCGGAGGGCGACCGCAAAGGCCGGGAGGATGCTTTTCAGGGTCACCAATGTGGCTGTTCACAACCTAAGTGGGGTGATGGGTTCACACAGGACAATACTCATCAAATGGTCGTCTTTATAAAAAAAAATTTTTTTTTCTGTTTTTTTGAAATCCAGAGTTACAGAGAGAGGTAGAGCCAGAGAGAAAGAGAGGTCTTCCATCCGCTGATTCACTCCCCAATTGACCACAACAGTCAGAGCTGCGCCAATCTGAAACCAGGAGCCAGGAGCCTCTTCGGGATCTCCCACGTGGGTTCAGGGGCCCAAGGACTTGGTTCATCTTCTACAGCTTTCCCAGGCCATAGTAGAGAGCTGGGTGGGAAGTGGAGCAGCTGGGACTGAACTGGTGCCCATATGGGATGCTGGTTCACTCTCCAAATGACTGCAATGGCTGGGGCTGGGCCAGGCCAAAGCCAGTAGCCAAGAGCTTTATTTGGGTCTCCCTTCTGGTACAGGGGCCCAAGTACTTGGGCTATCTTCTTCTGCTTTTCCCAGACCATTAGCAGGAAGCTGGATTGGAAGTGGAGCAGCTGGGACTTGAACTGGAGCCACAGACAGTGACTTAACCAGCTATGCCACAATGCTAGCCCCAAGACTGTTTTATTAGCCTTGGTTTCTTGTTCATGCATCCTTTATTTGATTTTATTGTATAGGTTGATCAGTGCTCCTGTTGTCTTCCCATAGACCTTGTTGTAGAGAGATTATGTTCTATTAATATTCTCCATAGCTTTTTTTAAAAAAGATTTATTTTTTAAAAGACTTATTTATTTGAAAAGCAGGGTATGTCCAGTTTTCTGAGCCTTTGTATCCTTTCTTTTACCTTTTGTCAACAGTTCTGGTGTTTCTGTGAGTTTGAGCCATTCAGTCCTCCAAAAGTTTCACCCCTGACATCCTTGGCAGAGTGTTCCAATCACGTACTATGGGGCGGTGCTCCTTTTCAATGAAGTCCCCTAAACAGCACTGTAAATTCTGCCCTCCTTGGACTGGCAGCCTCAGGATCAAGAACCATAGACACTACTCTGGTTCCTACCAACACCTAAAGGTTACAGCCTGCAGCAACCTCAGGGGATAGTCCTTTTCCTCCCTTGTCGGGCCTAGAATCTCCCCTGTTTGGGTTTATGTTAACTTGACCCTAGTTATTGGTCTAGTAGCCAGGAGGGAAAGAAAAGGTATATCCTTAGATGGGCACTGGTTTTATTACAAACAAAAGGCTTCTGTCTGTATCTGTTTCTATATCTAAGTCTAAATGCAGACTTGCTATGTAATTCCTTTGACCAAGAGTGGGAGAGTAATGGTGTCACGTGACTTCCAAGGCTATGTCATAATCAGCCACGGGTGTCCCCCTTGCTCACTGAACTACTCACTTTGGAATCCCAGAGTCGCCTTGTAACAAATCCAGCTACCCCGAGTTTTTCCTGCTTCAGATATTTAGGCACTCCTGTGAAATCCAAGCTGAACTCGTCTGTAAGCCATCTCAATCCAGGTACGAGACATGTGAGCAAAAACTCCATCTTGGAAGTAAACACAGCCATCAGATCATCTCAACCGAGGCTACAAACAAAATGGGGCAGAGAAGAGCTCCTCCCCACAGAATCCAAGAACACAATAAAATGATTGTTCTGAGGTGTTTGTTAACAGAACAGATAGTAGAAACAACTGAAATGTTTTACCTATCCTCTTATTTTCCCGAATTTTACGGATTTTCGTTTTGTGTCTTATATTACTCTTCCATCTGAGTCTGAGGAGACACGCCGAACCTTTAACAGTGAATGTTTACGCCAAGTAAGTCCTGAACCAGCACCTCAGGTCTTTCTGCCTTTAGACTCGCGTCTTCCCACTCCAATTATTCTGACATCCAGTTTCCTCTGGGTAATCGGCGCGGGGCTTCAACTCCCAAGGGCTGCCCTAGCTTCTGGGACCGCCAAGTTGTCTACCAGACCTGTCTCTGCCCTGGCGAAACTTTGAAGTTGGCTTCAGAGCCTTGCAGGTTCAACAAGCAAGTCATAGTGATGGGTGGAGGAGGTTGCCATGGAGACAGGTCCAGGGCCAGAGGCTCCGGAGGGCGGAGGTGGGAGGGGGGGCCGGAGCTCGGCCTCCGATTGGCTGTGCGGGCGCGCAGCGTTCCCCTGGCGCACATGCGCAGTGGCGCCGAGGCGAGGTCGCAGCGAAGCGGAGGCGCGCGCGAAGGGGGGAAGGGTTCCGGGCCGGCTTGTGAGGACCTGGCTGGGACGTGCGGTTAGCGGCCCAGCCACCTTGTGCTATCTGAGGGAAGGGAAGTGGCGGAGCCAGAGGGCCCTCGGCAGAGCGGGACCGAGCCCGCCACGCAGGCGACCGCGACGCCGCCGCCATTGTTGCCCGGGGCCTCTCGGGTCGCTCCGGCTGAGCGGTGGCTGGGTCCCAGCTACAGGTAACGATGTCCCCGGGCGGCGGGCGCCGGCGTCCCGCGCGGTCGGACCCGGAGCCCGAGCCCGTCCACCCTAGCGGCGGCTGCAGCTCGCGGCCTGCGCGGAGGGCGAGGACGGGGTGGAGACTGTTGTGCGGGGGCCTAGTCCCAGCCTTGCGCGTCGTGGGCTCCCCGACTCCCCCGCGGCCCTCGACCCTCGGGCGGGAGAGCAGTAAAAGGGACCCCCCGGAAGAGGAGAGGCCGGGCTCGGGGCGGGTGAGGCCAGGCCGCCGCATCGCCCCCGCAGGGCCTCGTGAACACTGGGGTTGAGTGACACGATTGGTGGAGCAGGAGACGGGGTCAGGGGGTGTCGCTTGCTTCGCCTGATCGGGTCCGTTTCTGAGGTCTTGTTCTGGAATGGTGTTTTTCGGACTGGGTCTCCCCTGGAGAAGCCCTTAAAGGGCCTCAGCAGTCACACCCACCCCTCCATCTGCATTCCGGTCCAACCGGCTCCCCCTCCCAGGCCTCCCAGGATCTGGTAAGCCTGGCATTCCCTGGCCTTGACATACAAAGCAGATAAATGGCCCGCCCCTGTTACCCGACGGTTCCCTTGGAAACCTTGAGCGCCTGCTTGCCTTAGAAGACAGCCGCCTCCCCAGGTGTTCCGAGTAAAGAAAGATGTGCCTGTGTGGCTGGTTGATAGCCTACCCCAGTCCTCACAGTTTCTGTAACATCAGCGACTCACATGTGTCTTTTCTCCTGTCAAAGTGTTTAATCGTCGTTTCCATTAGAAATTCGATCTGTCGTTTTTGCTCGTGATTCTTCGAAAAACTGCTTCTGCCCCCGTCTTTAAGGCAGCTGCACTTCTCCACTGCCATCAGCAAGCAGATAGCCCTCATCAGTCTAAGGCTGTGCACACTGGGAAGTCTTTTCTGTGCATACATATGTATAGCAGGATGCACCTTGACTGTGTGGTCCATTCTTGTGTTTCAGGATCCCTTCCCCATCCCGGTTCTGGGCTCAGAATCTGTTCCTAAGGCTGCCAACTTGGCCTTGATTCTGTTCTGCCCCTGGGTGCAGCAGCCCTTGATATCATGTCCTCATGGCTCTAGCATGAGACTTCAAGCAACTGGCTCACTCCTGGAGAATTAAAGGATATTGCCAGAGCATACCTCCTGTCTGTAGCCATGTTCGCGTCAAGCAAGAGGACGGCCAGTTCTCCGCGTTCTCAAATCCTTCTCATGTGGAAGCCAGACAAGGCCCAGAGTGGGTCCCGCCATGTTGAGAAGCAAACCCTCACCTCAAGGCTCTTGCGTGACACTGAGACCTGCCGGCAGAATTTTCGGAATTTTCCGTACCCGGACCTGGCCGGACCTCGAAAGGCATTGAGTCAACTCCGAGAGCTCTGCCTGAAGTGGCTGAGGCCTGAGATTCACTCCAAGGAACAGATCCTGGAGCTGCTGGTTCTGGAGCAGTTCCTGAGCATCCTGCCCGGGGAGGTGAGGACGTGGGTGAGATCCCAGTACCCAGAGAGCAGCGAGGAGGCGGTGACTCTGGTGGAGGACTTGACTCAGCTTCTGGAAGAGGAAGGTGAGAGTTGTAGAGCAGACGGGAGGAGTCCTGGGTGGTTAGAAGGGACAACGGGGACGCTAAAGAATCTGGGAAGAGCCAAAGTCAGTCTGTGCGTCAGAACCAGGCCTCTTAATATCAGCTCCCCTTCCAGACTGAGACCAAACACATCACCTCCACCCAGAGGAGAACTGTCATACGAGAATGACCAAATTACTGGTCATTACCTGGATGAGCCCGCAGGAAGTTAACCTGGAGAGGTTTGCACTATTCTACTCATCATTTGCTCTGTGAATTGGTCTTTGCAATAACGTGTTTCCAAAGAATATTCCTTTTTTAAGAAAAGAGCCAACTCACAAATTTTATCACATGTAAGAATTTTGTAGGAAATTGTGAGTTGTGCCCATGTCCATAAGAGTCCCCAAGCAGACTTGTTTAAGATTTATTTTTCATTTATTTGAAAGAGTTACAGAGAGAGGGAGAGACAGAGAGGTCTTCCATCCACTGGTTCACTCCCCAGATGGCCTCAACGGCCGGAGCTGTGGCGATCTGAAGCCAGGAGTCAGGAGCTTCTTCTAGGTCTCCCACGTGGGTGCAGGGGCCCAAGGACTTGGGCCATCTTCTACTGCTTTCCCAGGCCACAGCAGAGAGCTGGATCAGAAGAGGATGCCGGCACTTCAGGCCAGGGCTTTAACCCACTGCACCACAGCACTGGCCTCCAGACTTGTTTTTGACGTTGGCATTGAAATCTAAGGACAACTGCCGGCGCCGCTGCTCACTAGGCTAATCCTCTGCCTTGTGGCACGGGCACACCAGGTTCTAGTCCCGGTCGGAGCACCGGATTCTGTCCCGGTTGCCCCTCTTCCAGGCCAGCTCTCTGCTGTGGCCCAGGAGTGCGGTGGAGGATGGCCCAAGTGCTTGGGCCCTGCACCCCATGGGAGACCAGGAGAAGCACCTGGCTCCTGCCTTCGGATCAGCGTGGTGCGCCGGCCGCAGCGCGCTGGCCGCGGCAGCCATTGGAGGGTGAACCAACGGCAAAGGAAGATCTTCTCTATGTCTCTCTCTCTCACTGTCCACTCTGCCTGAAAAAAAAGAAATCTAAGGACAAGCCACTGGTCTTCCCACTGATTTTGGAAGGATGGGTACTGTTTCTGGTTCTCCTCACCTTACTTTAAGAAAGTGTAGGGGGTCTGAGCAATGAACGCTTTCCTAGGCTTTTCCAACAGGGCTAACCATCCTGATCTCATTCTCTTCCTTAGCTCCTCAGAACTCTGCCCTTTCCCAAGAAACCCCAGAAGAAGACCCCAAAGGAAGACCTGCTTTCCAGGCAGGCTGGCTAAATGATCTGGAGACCAAAGTGAGTATGAATTTCTTTGGTGTTCTCAACATGTCTTCTGAACTACTGTGTCCCCAAAACCCTATAAGACCTGAGTCTTAGTTTCTCCTCTTAGTTAGCTTGGCCTGCTAAGGTAGGTGAATGTGCTATATAAAAAATGGCCTTCCTTTGCATTCCTTTGATACAACTTTTCTTGAAAACCTGAATATTGTAAAACTGTCAGTTTTATCTATAGAATTAATATGACCTTTTTTTTTTTTTTGACAGGCAGAGTTAGAGAGGGAGAGAGAGAAAGGTCTTCCTTTTTCTGTTGGTGCATTGCCGGCGCACTGCGCTGATCTGAAGCCAGGAGCCAGGTGCTTCCACCTGGTCTCCCATGGGGAGCAGGGCCCAAGCACCTGGGCCATCCTCCACTGCCCTCCCGGGCCACAGCAGAGAGCTGGACTGGAAGAGGGGCAACCGGGAGGACAGAATCCGGTGCCCCAACCAGGACTAGAACCCGGGGTGCCAGCGCTGCAGGCGGAGGATTAGCCTAGTGAGCCATAGTGCTGGTCAATATGACCTTAAAATCCAAATATAATTTTTTAAAAATATTGAGAAGTAATTGAAAAAAAGCATGTAAAAATCATCAAGAAGGTCTAGTGCTGTGGCATAGCCGGTAAAGCTGCTGCCTGCAGTGATGGCATCCCATATAGGTGCAGGTTCGAGACCTGGAAGCTCCTCTTCTGATCCAGCTCTCTGCTGTGGCCTGGGAAAGCAGTGGAGGATGGCCCAAGTGCTTGGGCCCCTGCACCCACATGGGAGACCCGGAAGAAGCTCCTGGCTCCTGGCTTCTGATCTGAACAGCTCCGGCCATTGCAGCCAACTGGGGAGTAAACCAGCGATGAGAGACCTCTACCTCTGCCTTCTCTCTCTGTGTAACTCTTGAGTTTCAAGTAAATAAATAAATTTAAAAGCAACAAATAAAAAGAATCATCAAGAATTTTTTTAACAAGAGGAAAAAAAAGAACAAAAGGGGAAACTGACCTTACCAGAGTATGAAAGTGCACCTGAAACTCTGGTAGTTCAATAGTGTGGTTATTGGTTCTAGCTTTATTTAAAAAGGAATGAGAGACTCTGGTTCATTATAGAGCATGTAAACTTTAAGTTATAACATGTTGGATTTGTTTTCATGAAGAAGCTTGAAAAGCAAAATCAGTCTCTCACCTATGGTGACAACTCTTTCTCTTTTAAGTCAGAGCCATGAATACCTGCACTAGTACCAGCTGAAAGCAATAAACTCTGTTTTCAAATTTCCTTTTAGGACCACTGAGATGCTAGAAGGACACTCATGTGGTTTTTTATTGTTGTTTTTTAAAGATTTATTTATTTATTTGAAAGGCAGAGTTACAGAGACGCAGAAAGAGAGAGAGAGAGAGAGAGAGGTCTTCCATCCACAGGCTCACTCCCCAATTGGCCACAATGACTGGAATTGGGCCAATCCAAAGCCAGGAGCCAGGAGCTTCTTCCAGGTTTCCCACGTGGGTGCAGGGGCCCAAGCACTTGGGCCACCTTCCACTGCTTTCCCAGGTGATAGCAGAGAGCTGGATCGGAAGTGGAACAGTCAGTACTTAAACTGGTGCCCATATGGGATGCCAGCACTGCAGGTGGCGGCTTTACCTGCTATGCCACAGCACCAGCCCCTGGACACCCATGTGTTGAGTGAGGGTTTGAGTTTTATTTTGAAAGGCAAGCAGACAAAGACAGACTGAGAGAACTCTGATCCACTGGTTCACTCCCCAAATGCCTGCAATAGGCCAAAGCCAAGAGCCAGAAACAATCCAGGTCTCCCACATGGGAGGCAGAAGCCCTATTACTTAAGCCATCACTACTGACTCCCAGCATCCACACTGGCAGGAAGCTGGAGTCAGGAGCCAGAGCCAGGAGTCAAACCCCAGCCACTCCAGTGTGGGATGCAGGCATCCTGCTAAGCCAAATGCCTGCTTCTGCATGAGGGTCTTGACTAGGCAACTTTTAGGATCCTGAAGATTCTTCCTCCTGCCAGACATGTACCCAGCGTTATCACTCTTCCCCGTCCCACTAGTTCTTGAATCCACTTTATTTGCCGTTTTAGGAATCAATGACATTCACAGATGTGGCTGTGGACATCACCCAGGAGGACTGGGCGCTGATGCGTCCTGTACAGAAGGAACTGTACAAGACGGTGACCTTACAGAACTATTGGAACATGGTTTCTCTGGGTAAGAACTGTTTACATCCCGGCTCCTCCCAGCGTGCCCAGTGGAGTACTTTCCTTCTCCCAGTAGTTAAAACTGGGTTGGCTCTCTGATGTACCTGGCTAAAATTGAGGCTAAAGATGAGTGTTCTGGGCACAAAATTGGCTCTGATCTACCCTCGTTTTCCAAATGAAAAGTCATTAAAAACTGTGATGTCCAGCGTTATGGTGCTGCCACCATCACTGCCTGTCCTGTCCCTGTGGCCCTGAGGGAAAGACTCTTCCCCCAGGGTCTCCAGGCACAGATCCTCTCGGGCGGCAGGAAATTCTTATCCCAGCTCTGAACTCTTACTAGGTCCTGTCCACGAGCCATTGTTCTCCTGTCGAGGGCCAAGTAGAAGTCAGCTAATAAACTCTGAGCAAGTCTTTATCCCAGCGTAACAGTCACGATCTTCCTCCTGAACAGGACTCACCGTGTACAGGCCAACCGTGATTCCCATACTGGAAGAACCGTGGATGGTGATAAAAGAAATTTTAGAAGGCCCTAGCCAAGGTGAGAGAAAACCAGCCCCCGAGCTGCTTTGTGCTGCAGAGTCCAAATCCTCACTGTGCTGAAATCTGCCAAGTCCCTCGCTGCCAGGCACCGCAGCCTGTCAGGAACCCCGAGCTGTTTGGCGTGGTTGCTCGCAGAGGCTGGCTCAGGAAGGGTGTTTCCAACAGCGTCTCTGCACCTGTCTCCCTTATCTCTTCCCGTGGTGTGCTCTACGTGAACCCTGGCCCCCAGCTCCTGGAGCTACAGCAGGGTTTTCATTGTGCCAGTCTCCCCTCTTCATATTTAAACACACGTGAATCTCCCCTAAAATTTTAAATTTCAAACCACCACCATTTTTGGTCTTTTTTTAAGATTCAGTTATTTGAAAGTGTGACAGAAAAAGAGAGAGGCTCAATCTGTCCACTGGCTCAATCCGCAAATGCCTGTAATAGCCAGGTCCGGGCCAGGCTGAAGCCAGGAGCCGGGAAATCCATCCAGGAACTCTCCCACGTGAGTGGCAGGGGCCCAGGTACTAGGGCTGTCTTCTGCTTTCCCAGGTGCATTAGCAGGAAGCTAGATTGGAAGTGGGGCAGCCGGGACTTGATCCAGCACTCTGATAATGCAGTGCAGACCTCCCAAGCAGTGGCTTAACCCGCTGTGCCACAGCTTCTGCCCCTTGAGTTTCTTTTATTCTGTTCACTGAAAATTTTTAAATATAGTCAAAAGTCTCCTGCCTGCATCCCACCTTCAACCCAGTTCCTACCTCTCCCCAAAAGTGCAGCCTGTCACTAGATCAGCCCGTGAACCACCGGTTTCCTGCAGAGGCTCGTCCCCTCAGGTAAGTAGCAGTCAGGCAGTAAACTCTAATCAGCATAAACAGTTGATCCAGCCTTTATTTTGGTTTGGTTTTAGTATAGTTTGTTTCGTTGGGATTTTTTTGGACATAATATAAACATTTAAAAAAAAGGTTTTCTCCATATTTTTATTGTAAGTGGTAGCATGCTATACATACTGCTTTGTGCCTTGTTTATTAGAAATTTTACTGTACTTTGTATTTTCAAGGTATATTTTAACTATACCTTGAAAAAGTGGTCCCAGTGAGTATGTAAAAAGCTTCCTTGTTCCTTTTTTAAATATGTACATAATATTTTATCATGATTCATAATTTATTGAACCTCTTCCTTAATTGATGGACTATTTAGTTTGCATTCCTTTTTTTTTTTTTTTTTAAAGATTTATTTATTTATTTGAAAGTCAGAGTTACACAGAGAGAGAAGGAGAGGCAGAGAGAGAGAGAGGTCTTCCAGTTGGCCGCAACATCCAGAGCCGTGCCGATCTGAAGCCAGGAGCCAGGAACTTCTTCCAGGTCTCCCAAGCGGGTGCAGGTGCCCAAGGACTTGGGCCATCTTCTACTGCTTTCCTAGGCTACTGAAGAAAGCTGGATTGGAAGTAGAGCAGCCAGGACTCAAACTGGCGCCCATATGGGACGCCAGCACTGCAGGCAACAGCTTCACCTGCTATGCCAGAGCGCCAGCGTCCCTTTTTATTTTTAAAAATAAGATTATTTTGTTTATTTGAATGGTAAAGTTAGAGAGAGAGACAGGGAGAGATAGAGAGTGTGAACTTCTGTCTGCTGGCTCACTCCTAAGATGACCTCTATGGCTGGGACTGGGACAAGCCCAGGCCAGGAGCTTCATCCGGGTCTCCCATGTAGGTGCAGGGGCCCAAGGACTTGGGCCATCTTCCACTGCTTTCCTTGGCACATTAGCAGAGAACTGGATCAGAACTGGAGCAGCCAGGACTCAAACTGGTGCTCACATGGGACGCTAGCATTGCAGGCAGTGGCTTAACCTGGTAGTCTCTGTTCCTTTTTTTCCTATCTTCCACAACTTCCTTTGAAAACTCATGATTACAGTATATTGAACACCTGTATACCTTTCACTTGTAATCACTAATTGTCACTTCTTGGCCACTTTTGCTATATCTCTTTACACACACACTTTGTTTTTACATTGAAGCATTTAGAAATTTGTTGCAGGGGCCAGCACTGTGGCATAGTGGGCTAAGCCTCTGACTGCAGTGCCCACATCCTATGTGGGTTCCAGTTCTAGTCCTGGCTGTTCCTCCTCCAATCTAGCTCTCTGCTATGGCCTGGGAAAGCAGTAAAAGATGGCCTAAATGCTTCGGCCCCTGCACCCGTGTGGGAAACCCAGAAGAAGCTCTGGCTGCTGGCTTCAGGTTGGCCTAGTTCTGGCTGTTGCAGCCATTTGGGGGTGAACCAGTGGATGGAAGACCTTTCTCTCTGTCTCCCTCTGTCTATCTGTAACTCTACCTGTCAAGTAAATAAATCTGTAAAAAAAAAAAAAAGATGTAGTCACCGTGACATCTCATCTCTAAATAGCTTAAGAATATGACCTTCTCCTATCTAAGCACAAAACCATTCTCCAGATATTTAACATTTATGCAATAATGTCATCTTATGTATAGTCAAATATTCACATTTTCCCAGGTGTCCCAAAAATACCTTCTACAGATGCTTTTGTCCCTATCCAGACTATTCAGCCTACATGTTCCACTTACTCCTCAAGTCTTTAGTCTCTTAAAATAGAACCACTCTTAAGCCTTTTCTTCTTTCTCTTTCTTGTATTAATCTTCCATGATACTGCCAGTTTTGAAGGATCCAGGCCAAGCTTTTAAAGAGTGACCCACATCTGCATTTGCCTGTTTATTTCATCGTAGCTAGATTCAGATTAAACATTTTTGCCAGGACTGTCCAAAGGTGACGTGTACTTTGCATTGCATGCTCTCAGAGGCACATGATACCACTTTGTCTCATCACCCAGCATGCTCTTTGTGATTAACCTGGTGTCCCAGGATCACTCCCTCTTTAAAACTGCATTGTTTTCTTTGTAATTAATAAGTAATCTACGGAGGGATAACTGGGGCCACATTACTATTCCATTCCTCAATAACTTTAGCATTCATTGATGATCCTTGCTTTGTTATATTTCTGGCTGCAAAATGATGATTTTCTAATCTATGCATCGCTTCTAAAGGATTGATAGCATTCTCTGTAAAGAATACTTCTTGGTCCCTCTACCCCATTTTTATGTGTGTGTGCCACTATGGACTAATGGAATGTTTAAAAAGTCAGTATGGTAATAGTGCATTAGTTCCACTTTTTTTGTTTTGTGTTTTGTGTTTTTGATGCTCAAAAACAAAATATCCAAATTTGGGCAGTAAGAGCCTTTCAAACGCAGTCCAGCATACTGTTAACACGCCCCCGTGAGAGGTGGAGCGTTTCCTTGCCTTCTGGCGTGAGATGTTCTTAAGGCTCGCCTTGTGCTTTCCTTGCACCTATAGTTTCTCCAAGGAACCCTGGTTCATTTCAATGAAGCCACGGTCTGGGCAGTGGATGTGCTTACTACTATGGGTATCATTGCTCCTAGATCTGTTTAGTAGATGGAACTGAGAAATATGTATGTGTGTGTGTTGTGTGTGTGTATGTCTTTTTTTTTTTTTTAAGATTTATTTATTTGTTTGAAAGTCAGAGTTACACAGAGAGAGAAGGAGAGGCAGAGAGAGAGAGACAGAGGTCTTCCATCCACTGATTCACTCCCCAATTGGCTGCAACGGCTGGAGTTGTGCCGGTCTGAAGCCAGGAGCCAGGAGCTTCTTCTAGATCTCCCACGTGGGTGCAGGGGCCCAAGGACTTAGGCCATCTTCCACTGCCTTCCCAGGCCATAGCAGAGAGTTGGATCGGAAGTAGAGCAGCTGGTTCTCGAACCAGCGCCCATATGAATGCTGGTGCTTCAGGCCAGGGTGTTAACCCACTGTGCCACACACAGCGTTGGTCCCTGTATGTGTGTAGTTTAAAAAAAAAAAAAAAAAAAAAGATCCTTAGTTCATACCAGTACCTCGAATTCAAATCCAGCACCCCAAGGGTATTCCATTTTGCATTGCTTTCCCACACAGTGAATAACCTGGTTCCCAACGTTGGTATATTTATTTGTCCTATCATGTGTTACACACAAAAGTAGTTTCAGAATTATAGGAATACCACCACCAATAACAAACCACCAATAACAAACCATCTGGAAAGTTCAATATGTCTTTGAAGTCCTTTTTTGTTGCTAGACTACATCCCAATTACAGAGTGCTTTCCTATTTTTTTTTTTTTTGAGATTTATTTCTTTATTTGTTTTCATTTTATTTGAAAGGCAGCATGAGACAGATAAATTGATGAAGGGAGATCTTCTGTCCACCAGTTAACTCCCCAAATGTCCACAACAGCCAGGGCTGGGCCAGGCCAAAGCGAGGTACCTGGAACCAACTCTGAGTCTGCTGTGCAGCTGGCAGGAACCCAGCTGCAACTACTTGAGCCATCAGCTGCTGCCTCCCAGGGTACACATTACAGGAAGCTGGAGTCAGAGGTGGCATTCAAACCCGAGAGTCTGATGTAGAATGTGGACATCTCAAGCAGCAGCTGACCACTGCACCAAACGCCTGCCCCCTTCTTGCTTCAGTCTTTTCTGTTTTACATTTCAAAGCATGCTTAAACATTGGCATGGTTCAGAAGCCAAAACTGCACAGAAAGCTCTATACTCCCTGCCCTCTTCCCCATTCCTGTCTACTCCCTAGGAATCCATGTTCGCTTGTCTCTGGTTTATCCTTCATATGTTTCTCTTTGCAAAAATGAACCGTTAATGTAGCCTCATCTCTTCTCTGTGAGGCTCACATAGGAGGGTACTTCAGAAAGCTCATGGAAATGATGGTTTTTTATTAAAAAAAAAAAAGATGTATTTATTTATTTGAAAGGCAGACTTACAGAGAGGCAGAGAGAGAGAAAGGTCTTCCATCTGCTGGTTCACTCCCCAGATGACAGCAATGGCCAGAGCTGTGCTGATCCGGAGCCAGGAGCCAGGAGCTTCTTCTGGGTCTTCCACGTGGGTGCAGGGGCCCAAGAACTTGGGGCTATCTTGCTCTGCTTTCTCAGGACATAGCAGAGAGCTGGATTGGAAGTGAAGCAGCTGGGATTTAAACCGGCACCCATATGGGATGCTGGCACTACAAACCAGGGCTTTAACCCACTGTACCACAGCACCAGCCCGGAAATGGAATTTTAAAACTGAACTTAATTTTGTTGAAAAAAAAAAGAAATCCCTACATAGTTTTTTCACAATATGCCTTTGTATGAGATTTTTGAAGACTTTTTTTTTTTTTTTTAAGATTTATTTATTTGGAAGTAGAGTTACAGAGAGAGGGAAACAGAGAGAAAGGTCTCCCATCCTTTGGTTCACTCCCCAGTTGGCCGCAACAGCTGGAGCTGTGCCGATTGGAAGCCAGGAGCCAGGAGCCAGGAGCTAGGAGCTTTTTCCAGGTCTCCCATGCCAGTGCAGGGGCTCAAGGACTTGGGCTGTCTTCCACTGCTTTCCCAGGCCGTAGCAGAGAGCTGGATTGGAAGTGCAGCAACTAGGACTCGAACTGGCGCCCGTATGGGATGCCAGCACTGCAGGTGGCGACTTTATCCCCTACACCACAGTGCCGGCCCAAGACACTAAATTCTAGTCTATCTCTCAATGTTGATATTATGCTATAATATTAACAGTATGATATAATTTAATATGCTACCTTAGAATAAACTGCTTCACTTTTTCCTAAAAGTCAACTTTAGTCATTAGTTTAAGGTTCATTCAAACTGCTTGAAAAGCTAATTCTCCATAATTTATGGCCCTGTTTTGTCTTTGTTGGCAAAATGATACAAAATACACCTTGAGCACATGAAATTCTTTAGGAAATCTAAGTAGATACTATGTAATGAAAATATGCCTGCACTGGAGTCAGGGTGGTCTTCTGGGAGGTATTGGCAGCCTAGGACCACTTAGTTTATTTCCCATCAGGAGGAATATTTTAGGTCATTCAGAGAGCATGAATTAGAGCAGTAAGTCCACAAGAGGGACAGTTTATGCTTATGCATTTTGAGAGATGTTGCTCCTTCCAGAGAGTACCAAGGCTGAGAAAGCTGAATTCCTTTTTTCCGGATCTAGAGGTGAGGTGGGGAGGGTTGTTTTTCCAGCCTGTTTACATAGGTGTGGTCTTCTGTGCAAGGGACTCCTGTGCACCCCTCTCCTGAGTCAGGCCCCAGGCTTCATCTTCCAACCACAAGGCCCCTTGCACCCTCAGGGCAGAAGGGTAAAGTCATCAAGAGGTTTGAGGAGCTCTCACAGCGCCCAAGCCCGGCCCTCCTGCCTTCCTGGTTTTGCTAGATTTTGGCTTCTGAGGAGTTTACTTTCTTGGCAACTCAGCGGTATATAAGTTAAGCCTTTAGGGGGCCGGCGCTGTGGCACAGTGGGTTAACGCCCTGGCCTGAAGTGCCAGCATCCCATATGGGCACTGGTTCGAGACCCAGCTGCTCCACTTCCTGTCCAGCTCTCTGCTATGGCCTGGGATAGCAATAGAAGATGGTCCAAGTCCTTGGGCCCCTGCACCCACATGGGAGACCCAGTGGAAGCTCCTGGCTCCTGGCTTTGGATTGGCGCAGCTCTGGCTGTTGCAGCCATCTGGGGAGTGAATCATCAGATGGAAGACCTCTCTCTCACTGCCTTTCCTTTCTCTGTGTAACTCTGACTTTCAAATAAATAAATAAATCTTTTAAAAATGAAAAAAAGTTAAGCCTTTAGTTGGAATATGCAGGGTCTTAGTCCACCCGAAGGAGGATGGACTGGGTCCAAGAAAAAGTAACATGCTGTTCGCCCATTTCCCAGCCTCACAATCCCGGAGACAATCAGACGCAGCGGGGAGTCAAGTCAGGCAAGAACTCGTTTATTCCGCGCATAGCAAAGTCTTTTAAAGCACAAAACTGCAGTCATTGGGGCAGGGCGTAAGGACTAATCAATCACTTAAAGGTAATTTTACAGGGCGATTTCTTACAGGACTAGTCTGTACACTTGTCATTAGTTGTTGTCACTTCCCCTGATGTTGCATGGCCAATTAGCTTTGGTGGTAAACAACTTTGGGTTCCACCCACCTTACTTCCTTAGGGCGCCATCTTTGAATTGCCTTGTGTGTCTAATTTCCCCACAGGAATATCTAACCAGTCAGATTTTAAGAAGTGGAACCGGCTGGCGCCTTGGCTCACTAGGCTAATCCTCCGCCTAGCGGCGCCGGCACACCAGGTTCTAGTCCCGGTCGGGGCGCCGGATTCTGTCCCGGTTGCCCCTCTTCCAGGCCAGCCCTCTGCTGTGGCCAGGGAGTGCAGTGGAGGATGGCCCAAGTGCTTGGGCCCTGCACCCCATGGGAGACCAGGAGAAGCACCTGGCTCCTGGCTCCTGCCATCGGATCAGCGCGGTGCACCAGCCGCATCGCGCCTGCCGCGGCAGCCATTGGAGGGTGAACCAACGGCAAAGGAAGACCTTTCTCTCTGTCTCTCTCTCTCACTGTCCACTCTGCCTGTCAAAAAAAAAAGTGGAACCATGAGTAATTCACAAATAGTAATTTTGGTCTCCAGTGACTATTACTATCTCAGAACCTATGATAGTTCTTTATGTGAGACCTGGTCATTGTTTCAGGTTCAACACAGATCTCCTCTATTGAAAGTATGAGACCACTTTTTGGCCTAATTGACTAGTAAACACTTGCCAGTAGTGAAATACACACATATAAGCCCTGCTTAATAATCTCAGTTTGTGAATTTGTAAGATGTGTATTTGTTCAAAAATGTATACTTATTATAGTGTAACAATTTACTCATGACCATTAGGCAGACTTGTTGCTTCAAGGTTCTTAGTTATAACTGGACTACCATAGACTGTTTCCATTACACGGACGTCGCACCCAGCTCCTGGTGCCATCTCATCCTGTGTGTGTGTGCACCTTCCTGTACAGTCCACTCACTCAGTTTGTCCTTTTGAGGAGGGAATAACATCCTGGTATGTGAAAATTGGTTTTAAATTTTTTTACCTCTATAAATGTGAAATAATAATGTGAAATAACCACATTTCTAGTACTAAATAGCAATTAAAGCAATATAGCCAATTTATTGAAAATTAGAAAAGAAAACCTGTAATTGTACTGTTTTTTTTCTACTGCTAATGTGTTTTCATATAACCTTACTTCCTTATTCTTAAACATCTTCTAGTGTCAACTGACGGGTTTTTTTGTATGTTTGTTTGAGAAGCAGAGGTGGGAAGAGAACAAGTTCTCATCTACTGCTTGACTCCCCAAGTGCCCGCAATAGTCAGAGCTGAGCCAGGCCAAAGCCAGCAGCTGGAATATAATCCAAGTCTCCCACATGGGTGGCAGGGACCCAGATATTTGAGCCATTACCACCTGTCCCCCAGACTCTGTACTGGCAGGAAGCTGGAATTGAGAGCAGAGATGGAGCCAGGACCCAGGCACTTTGATAGGGAATGTGGGTTCCCAACTGGTGGCTTAACCTCTAGGCCAAAGGCCCACCCACCATACTACTGGTTTTTGTATTTGAATAGAAGTAGTTGTGTAAACTCAAACAGTACAGGAAAGCTAATTAAATATGTGTCTCCCCCCTCATTCATTACCAAGAACTTCTCCCCCTGGGTTTTCAGTGTGTGTGTATGTTTTGTGTCTATAATACATAATAGCATCTTTACACAGATGGACTCTTGATGTACATGCTGTGCACATACCTGCCTTTTTTCTACTTTATCAGGTATCCTGCGTGCCTTATCAGTATGCCTAGACCTGGGGCCGGCGCTGTGGCACAGCAGGTTAACACCCTGGCCTGAAGCACTGGCATCCCATATGGGCACCAGTTCTAGTCCCGGCTGCTCTACTTCTTATCCAGCTCTCTGCTATGACCTGGGAAAGCAATCGAAGATGGCCCAAGTCCTTGGGCCTCTGCATGCACTTGGGAGACCAGGAAGAAGCTCCTGGCTCCTAGCTTCAGATCGGTGCAGCTCTGGCCATTGCAGCCAATTGGGGAGTGAACCAGCAGATGGAAGACCTCTCTCTCTCTCTCTCTCTCTCTCTGCCTCTCCTCTAGACCTAATTGGTTTTGTCAGTTATCAATATTCCGTTAGCCCCTACTCTAGGCCCTTACTAACAGGTATGGCTATCATTTTCAGTGACTGCATACTTTTCTATTGAATGGATATATTACTAAAGTTATTATACTTTTTTTTTTAAGATTTATTTATTTATTTGAAAGAGTTACACAGAAAGAGAGAGAGAGAGAGAGTGAGAGAGAGTGGTCTTCCCTCTGCTGGTTCACTCCCCAACTGGCCGCAACGGCTGAAGCTGCGCCGATCCAAAGTCAGGAGCCAGGAGCTTCTTCCTGGTCTCCCATGTGGGTGCAAGGGCCCAAGGACTTGGGCCATCTTCTACCGCCTTCCAAGACCATAGCAGAGAGCTGGATCAAAAGTGAAGCAGCCGGGTCTCGAACTGGCACCCATATGGGATGCCAGCGCTTCAGACCAGGGCGTTAACCTGCTGCACCACAGCACCGGCCCCAAGTTATTATACTTTGTATCTTAGAAAGTTTCTGGGCCGGCGCCGCGGCTCACTAGGCTAATCCTCCGCCTTGCGGCGCCGGCACACCGGGTTCTAGTCCCGGTCGGGGCGCCGGATTCTGTCCCGGTTGCCCCTCTTCCAGGCCAGCTCTCTGCTGTGGCCCAGGAGTGCAGTGGAGGATGGCCCAGGTGCTTGGGTCCTGCACCCCATGGGAGACCAGGAAAAGCACCTGGCTCCTGGCTCCTGCCATCGGATCAGCGCGGTGCGCCGGCCGCAGCGCACCGGCCGCGGCGGCCATTGGAGGGTGAACCAACGGCAAAGGAAGACCTTTCTCTCTGTCTCTCTCTCTCTCACTGTCCACTCTGCCTGTCAAAAAAAAAAAAAAAAGAAAAAAAAGAAAGTTTCTGAACTATTCAGTACCATTTTTGCTATATTATAAATTCCAAAATTGATTATATTACCGTTGTGTGATGCTTAAATGTGCAAGCTTCATGTTTCCCACCTGGTTTCAAAGGAGAAAGACATCCTTTATCATAAAATTTGTTTTAAATCATCATACTGGAAACCCAGTAGGTATCAACAAAGATATATTTGCTTTGCAGCCAGGATTGAGGTCAGAGGTTTTTTATTTGTTTTGTGTGTGTGTTTGGTTGTGTGTATGCACACGTGCACACCTTCATCTGAGTTCACCATTTTACAAGTTATTCATCAGTTCATGGAGTGGCTTTCAGATCCAGTGTTAGGTCATTTTCTGAAGGAATTGTAAAAGAGAATAATAAGCTAATTCCAAAGTTTATATTTAAGTTAGAAATATAAGAAACACAAAAATTGTGAAGTAATAATGTGAGGTGATGTTGTGTCATGGGCCCAATATTAGGTTGATTCAGCTGAATCTGCACTTCAGAGTCTAAGAAGGAACACTGTACAGAGAAACATGAGCAAGACTGCAAACAGGAGGGTTTTTTTCCTACAGATAATTTTTTTTAAAGATTTATTTATGTAATTTGAAAGAGTTACACAGAGAGAGAGAGAGAGAGATCCTCCATCCACTGGTTCACTCTCCAATTGGCTACAATGGCTGAAGCTGAAGCCAGGAACCAGGAGCTTCCTCTGGGTCTCCCATGCGCAGGTGCAGGGGCCCAAGTCCTTGGGCCACCTTCTACTGCTTTCCCAGGCCAGAGCAGAGAGCTGTGTTGGAAGTTGGGCAGCCATATGGGATGCTGGCACTGCAGGCAGTGGCTTTACCCGTTACACCACTGTGCTGGCCCCTAAACATAAGTTTTAATAGGTATCATAAGAGAAGGCCTAGAGTCTGGGATTGGCATGAACTTTTTGGCCTTGAGGAAGTGGTGGTAATTTTAAACTTCAAGTTGGTTGAATATGAAGAGATCACAGAATAGGAAGGGATAGATCTTACGTGGTTGAATGCCAAATGGAGATGTTTCCAATGTTTTTCCTTTTTCTTTAACTTTTACCCTTTAAACTACTGGTCTTCGAGCTTTAGTGTGTAGCAAAACCACCTGCAGGCCTTGCTCTTAGATTGTTCAGCCCCACTGCCAAAGTTCCTCATTCAGAATGTCTCGGTGGCACCCAATAACTTAAGACCTCCCCAGGGGATAGTGATGCGTACACCTCTAGTATGCTGGTACTCTGAGAACCAGGACTGTCGGCTGGGGGTGATTTACTAGAGCTGCTTGACCTCAGAAAGCACTCTATGAAATTGCTTTGGGGTAGGTCGGAAGAGGAAATGACAAAGTCAGTAAATCCATGGAATCAGCCCAAGTCCTTGCACAGTTATCCACTGTTTCTGTGCTAAGTGCGGGCACATGAACTAACCTGTTTTGTTTGCTGTGTGTCCACAGTGCCCATGATGGGCAGTGAGGAACCTCTTCATTTTTAATGATGGCATAACATTGCTTTCCTGCCCTTTATTCTCCTTTCCTAAACTTGAAGGCCATGTTAGTGAGGCTGCCAGAGCTTTGGTGTTCAGCATCTTATTCATGGTTACTGTTTTGTGTCTGTTTTGGCAGTTTCCTTTGCCAAGTAAAGGAAAACTTACTACATCCTTTTTATTTCAGAATGGGAAATGGAAGCCAAACCATGTAGTCCAGTACAGGATATTTCCAGACTCAAAAAGGATAGAACCCAGACCTTCAAAGTGGAAAAATCCTATGACTATGATATCAGAAGAGAGACAGATACCTTCAGGAAAATTCCTGCGAGTGGAAGAGATTTTCGTTTGAAGTCAATCTTTTCACAAGAAGATGATCTTACAGAAGAGTATCTTAGCAAATATGATATATATAGAAATGATTTTGAAAAGCATTCAAACCTAAATATACAGTTTGATACCCAGTCAGATAATAAAACTGCTGTGTATAATGAAGGTAAGGCAACCTTCAATCATGTCCCGTATGGTGTTGTACATGGGAAAATACTTCCTGGAGATAAGCCTTATAAATGTAATGTGTGTGGGAAAAAATTTAGAAAATACCCGTCCCTCCTGAAGCACCAAAGTAGCCATGCCAAAGAGAAATCTTACGAATGTGAAGAGTGTGGGAAAGAGTTCAGACATATCTCGTCCCTCATTGCACATCAGAGAATGCATACTGGAGAGAAACCGTACGAGTGCCACCAGTGTGGGAAAGCCTTCAGCCAGCGTGCACACCTAACCATACATCAGAGGATTCATACCGGAGAGAAACCCTACAAATGTGATGACTGTGGGAAAGACTTCAGCCAGCGTGCACACCTTACTATCCATCAAAGGACACACACTGGAGAGAAACCATATAAATGCTTGGAATGTGGTAAAACCTTCAGCCATAGTTCATCCCTGATCAATCATCAGAGAGTTCACACAGGAGAAAAACCTTACATATGCAACGAATGTGGGAAAACTTTCAGTCAGAGTACACACCTTCTTCAGCATCAAAAAATACATACTGGGAAGAAACCATATAAATGCAATGAGTGTTGGAAGGTGTTTAGTCAGAGTACTTACCTTATTCGACATCAGCGAATCCATTCTGGAGAGAAGTGTTATAAATGTAATGAATGTGGAAAAGCTTTTGCTCATTCCTCAACGCTTATTCAACATCAAACCACTCACACTGGAGAGAAGTCCTACATATGTAACATATGTGGGAAGGCCTTCAGCCAAAGTGCAAACCTCACTCAGCATCATCGAACACATACGGGAGAGAAACCATATAAATGCAGTGTGTGTGGGAAAGCATTCAGCCAGAGTGTGCACCTTACTCAACACCAGAGGATTCATAATGGAGAAAAACCCTTTAAATGCAATGTATGTGGGAAGGCATATAGACAGGGCGCAAATCTTACTCAGCATCAAAGGATTCATACTGGAGAGAAACCATACAAATGTAATGAATGTGGGAAAGCGTTTATTTACTCCTCGTCACTTAATCAGCATCAGAGAACTCATACTGGAGAGAGACCTTACAAATGTAATGAATGTGATAAAGATTTTAGCCAGAGAACATGCCTTATTCAACACCAGAGAATCCATACAGGAGAAAAGCCCTATGCATGTCGTATTTGTGGTAAAACCTTCACCCAGAGTACAAACCTTATTCAGCATCAGCGTGTTCATACGGGTGCCAAACATCGTAATTAATGAATATGAGAAACTTCGTTTAGGTGTTACAGCTTGATCATTTTATGTTGTATTTTGTGCGCTGTGTGTTAAAATAGTATCAGAAGAAATCTAAAGTGCAATATATGTTAGATGCTACTCAGCAGAAATATCAGAATTAGTGATATGAATAGAACCTATGTAAATTTAATACGAAATTTTAGAAGGAAAGTTTATTGGCTTCTAAACTGTTATTAGTTCTGCTGATTCCAGGAAGAACCCTATGAACGGGTGTTCAAAACCTGTAACTCTCAACTCCTACTGTATTTCATGTACTTCTTAATGAGGCCTTATGAAAGTGTAACTTGAGAAAGCATCCATTAAGTGGAGATTTCACCCTAGAGCGTGATCCTGGGATTATAGAAAAGGCTACCTGTAGGCCTCTGTCTCCTCCCAGCTTTGAAGCCTTAAGATATGTAGAGGGTTCCCTCCCCTTTCCTAACTTCCCTTTCCTGTTGTGCAGGCACTGCCACGTGGATCCAGTAGGTTTGGGGTAAAAGCCAGCTGAAAGGAAGTAGCTTAAAGATTTGTGTCCACTGTTTAATTACACTTCCCCACAGATACTGAAATATTAAAGGAAGATGAGTTTAATGAAAGATGATCTGTTAGGATAGAGAAACTAATGTATATATAACCCTTAGGTGTGTACAGATTTAAACAGGCAAAAGGTAAACATCCTAAACATGAATTAATCTTTCAAACATGGTAGCTATAGTTTCACTAGATTTGGACATCTGAAGTCATCCTGAAGGGAAAGATCAGGCATTTGGTTCCCATTATTGTCGCTTAATTTGTAAACTAAGGTCCCCTGTAACTTTTACTGCAGAAAGTCCATTTCTTGAATACTTCTGGTGTTCAGGTGCCAGACTCCCAAACCAGATCCTTTCATGGCTTGTCACAGCGCTAAAAATCACAGCTGACTTAATGAGAAATCTTAGTAAAGGGCAGGAACCTCACTATGTCACGGAATGAGCATGAGACCTGCTAAGACGGGTTGCAGAATGCTACTCCATATTCAGCACAAGGAGGTAATAAAGCAGTAATATACGTAAATGGGAAGATCTGAGTTCACTGCAGGAAGTGTTTGGGGGGGATCAAGACAAAAGCAGTGGGGTGAGGAAAGAGTACACAGGTAACTGATGTGACATGAAGTATAATTGGACTTGTTTACTAAGAAAATGAGAGTGGCTAAGAAAAAAAATGCAAAATTCAGCCCAATGATAAGAAAAAGCTAAAAATCAAATGATTGATTTTAAAGAGTAATTAGAAGCTTGAAACTCCTTCATACATATAAGTAGAAATAACTCTTAACATGTCAGGAAAAACATTTCATTGGAAAAAAATTTGGATTCAGTAATGAGAACTGAGTTTGTGGGTCCTGACCACCATGAAAACTGGCAGGAATGCAAATAGGAGTAGATGAGAACGCTCATGTATTTAATATCCACAGTGTGCCACTGTCAGAGTAAGACCATCATCCAGGCTGAGAGTTCATGCTCATTTTTGTTTCTCCAGTGCCTTGCATATAGCACGTGGTCAATACCTGTTGGTTGAATTGATGAATAAGTTATATAGAGTTGAGTTATAAGAATTGACTGGCATGAAGTAAAAAATGGTAGAACTAAAAGTATTTCTTGGTGCTTTCTTTTTTTTTTTTACATTTTATTTTGAGAAATGGAGAGACAGAACTGCCATATGCTGGTTCATTACTCAGATGCCAGCAATGGTCAGGACTGAGCTAAGCTGGGAACTCAACTCATGTCTGCCCCATGTATGGTGGAGATCCAATCATGTGAGTGTCGCCGCCACTTCCCCTGGGGTGCACGTTAGCTGGAAGCTGGAGCCAGGAGCAACAGCCAGGAATTGAACCCTGGCACTCCAGTGTGGTATGTGCATACATTAGAGAGACATTTACCAAATGTAGATGATTGGGTAATAGGGACGGCTTGACGTGGAAAATCAGAATTCATGGAACATCTTTGCACAGGGCAGTTTTCCTGAGCGAAATGGGAAATTGATATAAATTCTGGTACCATACATACCAATTTAATCATGTATTGCCAATGCTGCTTCATTTGGACATTGTTATATAAACATCCCTCAAACAAGTGCTGAAGGAGACCGGAACTGCTAGCGTCTTCGAGGCTACATGGTTAAGTGTTTCTGTAAGAAATTGTTGCTTTCCCTTTTCCTTCAGTTTAGCTAAGTTTGATTACATAGTGTCCTTCACAAAGCACAGGTTGCAAAATACTCAAATTTTTCTTACTACATAGTGACTTTAACAGCTGTATTGAAGCTATGATTTTTATGCTGCTTCACCCCTTACACAGCACTTGCTCTTGGAATGAATCTGTGGTGTAGTGGGTAGAGCTGCCGTCTGCAGTGCTGGTATCTCATACTGGCACCAGTTCAAGTCCTGGCTGCTGCACTTCAAATCCAGCTCTCTTGTGTGGCCTGGAAAAGCAGTAGAAGATGGCCCAAGTCCTTGGGCCCTTGTACCTGCATGGGAGACCCTCCTGGCTCCTAGCTATGGCCTGACCCAGACCCAGTCATTGTGGCCATTTGGGGAGTGAACCAGCGGATGAAAGACCTCTGTCTCTGTCTCTGCCCTTCAAATAATATATATATATATATATATATACACATATATAAAGAATGAATCTGGAGGGTTACAGTCCATAGCACCTTTCTTTGCATTTGCTGTGTTTCCTGCTTTTGTGTTATGTAAATAATGCTTGTAAAGTTTTCCACAGATACACAGGCAGTTGGTGCCCTTGTAAAAGAATAGTGGGGAAGCCTAGATCTTTGTCTTTTTTCCCACTTTTACATTTATCTGACCCATGAGTAATTCAACAAATAGCCTTATTTACCACAAGTTTCTATTATGAAAGTTGTCATACAGAAACTTTTAAAAATAATAAAATGAACTGTGCTTACCACCTAGATTTAAAAACATTTTACTTATTTCTTACTGAACAATTGGAAATTAACTTCAAGAGATGACATTTTACCTCTAAATACTTAAGCATGTTTCCCATAAAAATAAAGAATCTTTTACATAACCACAATACCATCACATACCTCAAAAAAAAGTATAGTGACTCCCTAATATTTATACACCTAGTCCATGTTTTAAGCTCCTGAAGACTGATCCAGCCAATGTTCACACATTGCATTGTACTTCATTGTTAAGGGTTTATCTAGAATAACCCTGTGGTGGTGTTTTTTGAGAGGAACGGAGACAGCACTCCCTGATCTGCTGGTTCACTCCCCCCTAAATGCCTGCAACAGCCAGGACTGGGCCAGGCCAAAGCTGGGAGCCTCCACTGGCTCTCTCACATGGGTGGCAGGTACCCAACCACTTGAGCCGTCACCTCTGCCTCCCGGAGCATGCACTAGCAGAAATCTGGGATTAGAAGGGTCAGGACTTGAACTCGGGCACTCCGACATAGGGTGTGGGTGTCTCAGTGGCAGCTTAACCCTGAAACGAAGCCAAGCAGCCCCTGGTTTTTCCTTTTTTTTTTTTTTTTTTTTTTTTTAAGAGAGCCGATCAGTTTCCTTGTAGAATGTCTTGGGATTTAATTGCATGTTACCAATGTGGGTTGTTTCTGTATCCCCTTGTCAGTTCTGTAAAGTGAAAAGGGCCAAAGGTGTAAAGGTGTGACTGGATTCAGGTTAATCTGGTACCAGGTCATTGTGGTTCCCCATGATCTTGCCTCAATCAGTTCCTTTTTTTTTATCAAACTGGTAATTTTTCAAATTCTTCGTTCTTTCTACATTTATTGAATTGCTTTCCTGTCATCTACTTGGAGCGTACTAGAGCAGAATCACTCTCAATTCTTTTTTTTTTTTTTTTTAATTTATTTGACAGAGTTACAGACAGTGAGAGAGAGACAGAGAGAAAGGTCTTCCTTCCGTTGGTTCACCCACCAAGTGGCTGCCATGGCTGGCGCGCTGTGCTGATCTGAAGCCAGGAGCCAGGTGCTTCCTCCTGGTCTCCCATGCAGGTGCAGGGACCCAAGCACTTGGGCCATCCTCCACTGCCTTCCCGGGCCACAGCAGAGAGCTGGACTGGAAGAGGAGCAACTGGGACTAGAACCCGGTGCCCATATGGGATGCCAGCGCCGCAGGCGGAGGATTAACCAAGTGAGCCACGGCGCCGGCTCCCTCAATTCCTTTTAATTATCAGTTTTGGAGTGTCATCGCCAGTAAGGCGTTGTGTCATCTGCAGTACTGAAAACATGTCAGCCAACTTTGGTCTGTTCTGATGTTCAAATTGTCCCAGATTTGGCCAGGTGGAACCCTTACAGTGGCTCCACACGTCCTTTTGACATTGTCCTCTGACATAAGCTATCTCAACCTCGTCTTGCACTTTCAATGCCCCACATGTGGAAGGAAACACTTCCATTAAGACTTCCTGGCTCCTTTTCACAGGTAGCTGTTGAGAAACCAAGATCCGGGCACTTCACGTGCTCACTACTCCCACTCAGCTCAGTTTTCATAAAGACAACTCTGCACCCACCCGTAAGGGGGTCTAATTACATAACTGGGATAAACTAACAGACAGCTAAGTCTTGTTAAACACACGACTAAATGAGAAAGACCCTAGAAAGCCATGAACTTCACAAGGGGTATTGTGACCAAAACTATCAGCAAATTTTGCAGAGGGAATGGAGCTTAGTTAACCTGGCAGTGATTAAAGGGAAGGCACTCAAGAGCAACTGGGTAACCTGACACCTACTCGTCTCAGCTAACACACTGCTTGGGGTAATGTGCCTAGAAAGGACTAATCATGTTTTTTCCATCACATTGCTTAAGGCAGGCTTCTGATAAGATCGAAATTCCCTGAGCCTCTGCTTCCTGCAAACCTAAGTACTGGTTTTTCTTACCGGACCTTCATTTGGTCTTTAAAACCGTAAGGCTGCTGTCTTATCACTCCGTGTTCGTGTATCAAGTCACTTGCACGTGCCTGTAGACGTATTCCTGGTCCTGTATTTCTGTTATTCTCCCCTCTGGCGCTCTATTTCACTATAATTATTAGCACCATAGAACACTATCACCATTAAAAAAAAAAAAAAAAAAACACAGCTAGCATGTGCACGAAGGTGGTGTGTGTGTAAATACGTGTGTAAGTTTGTAAGCACCATCTGTCCTTCCACTCTGTATGGACGGGGGAAGGGAAACCGTGACGTGGAAGTGTCTGCCGGAGGCTGTGTGTCCCCCAGTGACGGAAGTAAGGACTGCAGCCCACAGCGCCAGTGCTGAGTTGAGTTCTTGTAAAATAATGTTAAATAGAAATTCTGAGTACAAACAGTATGTACCTAACATTTTATACCATTTTGTATTTTTATGAGATTAGAGCACTGAAAAAAAAGCTTTTTTTTTTTTAAACCTGTTTGTGTCTTCTCTCCCATATAGTTTCTTAAAGTCAAGTCTTTAAATGAGAATAGCCCTACTCAAGATGCCAAGGCCTGCACCACGGCTCAATAGGCTAATCCTCCGCCTGCGGCGCCAGCACACCAGGTTCTAGTCCCAGTCGCTTCTCTTCCAGGCCAGCTGTGGCCCAGGAGTGCAGTGGAGGATGGCCCAAGTGCTTGGGCCCTGCACCTACATGGGAGACCAGGAGAAGCACCTGGCTCCTGGCTCCCGATCGGCGTGGTGTGCTGGCCCCGCAGCGCACCAGCTGCAGCGGCCATTTGGGGGGTGAACCAATGGAAAAAAGGAAGACCTTTCTCTCTGTCTCTAACTCTGCCTGTAAAAAAAAAAAAAAAAAAAAAAAAAAAAAAAGACGGCAAGTTTTGGTCTCCCACACAAGTACGCAAGTTCAGAATCTCATAGCCAATAATCATCTAGAGGGACCTCACATAACTTCAGTGGTTTCATGTAAAACTGAATTGTTTTAACCTCAAAACTTAAAAAAAATTCGCCATAACTTCAAGAAGCTCGAAGCCACTCTCCACCAGTCGTCATCGTCCTGCTGGTCTTGGGGTGAAGTTGCCCGTTTGAAGCCTACAGAGTAGAAGTCTTTTTCTGACGAGCAGTCTGATGCCAACATATGATCTGCATTCAAAAAGTCGTCATTACAAAATGATACCAGAGTATCATGTTCGTTGTGGGCACCGCATTTCACACGGGAGTATCACTCACGGTGCTAGTGTCCTCGGGCTCCCTGGCTATGAAGGGAAAGCTAGCACCACAAACAGAGGGGATCCCAGCGGCCAAGTCGCCGTGGTCCTCCCCCTTCTGGAGCCACAGGAAAGCAGGAGTGGAGAGGGCTCACGTGAGAACCAGGAAGGCACCCAGGAAGCACTGACTGAATTAATAAATCCATTCATCGGATTAGTTATGCACTGTGCAAGATACTGGCCAGGTAACAGCTACTCAGCCAAGTGCAAAGTGTCCAGTAAAGACAGCTTCCCACACTCCAGGATAAAGGCAGGTGGCAAGCATACAGTAACATTTGTAGAACGCTCTGTAGTCAAAAAGCATTTTTATGTATACAAGGGGTCTTCAGAAAACTCAAGGAAAATACATAATATGAAAAAAACAGATGTTAATATTCTTTGCACCAAAACTAAACCTAATTGTATTGTCCCATGAGCTTTTTTGACATACCCTGGTACATTCATTCCTCCTCCCCTGTATGTGTCAGACTCCACAGGGGCCAAGGACTGACCCGGGCACCTTGTGTCTCCTAATAGCCAGAACACGGACAGTGGGGGAACCTATAAAAGGTGATCCAGCAAAGGAAGAAAAAGGGTAGGACCTTGTGAAAAACAGAAACCAGATAAAGTCTCGAACCTGAGACCTCGCATGGCGGCCAGTTCTTCCTGTGCTTCTCAGACACACGGCTGGGCTGTAGGAAACTGGGGAGGGAAGGAAACCCCGGACTCGGACCTGCTTGGCAGGAGTCCCCCAAATCCATACGGTGACTCCCAAGCGAGAGGTCAGATGAGCGCCTGGAAGTAGTCCTGACTTCTTGCAGGTTCAGAAAAGCCACAGGTCCATGATTCTGGCCAGCACTTTTCTCTCACTGCATTCCCGGATTCACTGATTTCTCCACCAAGGGCTGGCGTAAAAATTTTTACTAATTCCGGGAAGCAGGTGGACCGTGCGAAGGGCGATGGGCAGGCAAGGGCGCCCTCTGCCGGTCGGCCCGTGACCTGCGATGCGGTCTCGCACCAAGCTGGAGTGCGGCACCCACTAAACACGGGTTATCCCAGCAGGTTATGGCGGTGATGCTTATGACAAGCACCTCCACGCCGTTCCCTTTAAACACCTACAGCGACTGCCCACTAAAATCCTTCAATCCATATTTTTACTTTTTGTTTTTTAAGAGGGGCGCTATTCCCTTTCTGGGGGGCTGGTGTTCGCCCACTCTTTCTCCAAAGCCTAGCAAAAGGACACCTGGGCGCCGGTTAGCACTCTGTTCCCGAACTCTCCTCCCTCCCGGCTTGTCCTAACTGAAACCTCTTTCCGAGCACCCCCAGACCCGGGGAGGCCCCCAAGGCTCAGCGAGTCACCCGCTCGGTGAAGCGCCCCTGTCGCCCGCCCACGGAGACGGCCCGCCAGGAAGCGATGCCCAACAGCCTAAGCTCAGTCCCCGCAGGATGAGGTACAATACAGCCCCCTGGTTGCAACAGCAGACCCTCCCCGCCCTACGACTCCCACCACCTCAAACCAGACAGACACGCCAGGCACGAGCTCCGCTTCCGGCTCGAAAAGGACTCTGGGACACTGGGCGGGGCCTGACGCGCCAGGATTCCTGGGAAATGTGGTCTGCGACGCCTCGGCACCCACGGCGCAGGCGCGTCTTGCCTGCCGACGGAGCCCCACCCCGCCCGCTCACGGCCCCGCAGATCCTGAGCGCCCTCGCGCGCTCTTGCGAGGCGGGGGATGGGGGGCTGGTGGGCGTGGTGCTGCAGGGGTGGGCGGGCTGACTGCAGGTGTAAGTGGCAAGGACCCTCGGCGGGTCCTGCCCACCTCTGAGGAGGGCTGGGATACACGGATGCTGGTGTTGCAGGTAACAGCTTAACCCAATGCACCACCGCGCCGGCCCCGCCAGTATTCTTAATAAAATGTAAATGCAAAAAGTTTTTAAAACAGTTACAGTAAAAGTCCCCTATACACCACTCCAAGGCTCATTCCGTGGTCTGTTTCTGCAGCTGTTAGCTATATCAAAAATTATCTTGATACTTTTACTACATATGTATGTTTCTAGGGGTAATAAGTAGAGACTGTCACTTGTTTTAGTAAAAAGTTAAATTGCAAATCTTCCGCAATTTGCCTTTTTTTTTTTTTTTTTTTTGGAGAGGCAGTTTTTTTTTTTTTTTTTAAGACATTTATTTGAAAGGCAGAGTTACAGACAAGCAGAGAAAAATAGAGAGGGAGAGAGGTCTTCCATCTACTGGTTCACTCCCCAGATGGCTGCAGCTAGGCTGATCTGAAGCCAGGAAACAGGAGCTTCTTCAGGGTCTCCCACACGGGCACAGGGGCCCAAGCACTTGGGCCATCTTCAGCTGCTTCCCCAGGCTCATTAGCAGGGAGCCGGATTGGAAGTGGAGCAGCCGGGACTCGAACTGGTGTCCATATGGGATGCCAGCACTGCAGGCAGTGGCTTTACCCTCTACGCCACAGCACCAGCCCCTGTAATTTGCTTTAGTTATACTGTGTGTGTCAGATTAATCTCTGTAATGAACCACAGTCCCCCCACGGAGCGCCTGCCTTCTGTGTGTGGGAACCCGTCTCCCCCGTCTCCCTGCGGTGGTGGATTCAGAGCTACACAGAGGACTTGGCCAGGAGGTGCAGCTGTGCCTTCCTGCCCCCCCCCCAGCTGGCCATCAGCAACGTTGTTTCCCAGCTTCCCCCCACCTGACCTGCTGCCCCGCAGGGCACTGTCACCAGGGAGCCTCGTGAGAAGCAGTTTCAGTTCCCTCCATCCCACAGGCGGCAAACTCCCGGCTGTTTCCTGAGATTTCCAGCCCGGAGCCCACCAGACCCCAGGCGGAGGCCCTCTCCTTGCGTCATGCTCCTGTTCCCAGGGGTCCATCTTACCTCTGTCGAGTACCTTCCATTCCTTAGTTCAATATGTTATCGATCCCTGCTGCAGGAGGGTGCTTCAGAGAACAAGGGGGAGATAATAGAACTGAACGTGCCGGCACCGCGGCTCACTAGGCTAATCCTCCGCCTTGCGGCGCCAGCACACCGGGTTCTAGTCCCGGTCGGGGCGCCGGATTCTGTCCCGGTTGCCCCTCTTCCAGGCCAGCTCTCTGCTGTGGCCCGGGAGTGCAGTGGAGGATGGCCCAAGTGCTTGGGCCCTGCACCCCATGGGAGACCAGGAGAAGCACCTGGCTCCTCCCTTCAGATCAGTGTGGTGCGCCAGCCGCAGCGGCCATTGGATTGTGAACCAACGGCAAAAGGAAGACCTTTCTCTCTGTCTCTGTCTCTCATTGTCCACTCTGCCTGAACATGTGAGCTGCTTGGGAGTGGGCGTTTGGCCTGGCAGTTAAGATACAGCTTGGGATGCCCACGCCCCACCTCAGAGTTCCCAGGTTCCAGCTTCCTGCTAAAGGCCACCTGGAGACACAACAGGTGATGGGTGTTGTGGGCATTTGGGATTGGAGGAGTAAACCAGATGGGACCTCATGCACTCATATTCTCTCTCTCTCTCTCCCTCCCTCCCTCTCTCCCTTCCTCTCTCCCTCTCCTTCCCCCACTTCTCTCTCTCTCTTGCCCTCACAAATAAATTTAAAAGAAATTTTGAAATTAAAAACGGTTTAATTGGGGCCAGTGTTGTGGTTCATTGGGTTAAGCCACTGCCCGCAATGCAGGCATCCCATATAAGCGCCAGTTCAAATCCTGGCTGCTCCATTTCCGATCCAGCCCCCTGCTAATGCACTTGGGAAAGCAGCAGAGGGTGGCTCAAGTGATTGGGCCCCTGCACCCATGTGGGAGACCTGGATGGAGTTCTTGGCTCCTGACTTCAGCCTGGCCCAGTCCTGGGCTTTGTGGCCATTTGGGAATCAAGCAGTGGATGGAAGATCTATCTCTCTCTCTCTCTCTTTGCCTTTCAAATAAATTACTTTTTTAAAATAATAATTGAGTTTATTTTGGTGCAAAAACGTTTGAAACCCATGCATGGTTTTCTCATAATATCCATTTTCCACTTATTATTATATTAAAAAAAAAAAAAACCACCCTGGCACCAAAATAAACGCATTCTCTTAATTCCATTTGTTCCAGGAGTTTTTTTGAAGTACCCTTGTGTGTTGGAAACAGAAAGCAGATGCCAAAGTGTGACGTCACCACGCTTTCCTCTGCCGTTTCTCCTTTGCTCTCTGTCTGTCAGTGAGTGTACGCAGGAGCAGTCTGGGTGCTGTGGGTGTGAGTTCAGAACCCACCACTCCCTGCAGGCTGCATCAGCTGCTGGGCCTTGGATCAGATAGCTGGCAAAGCTCTTTAGTGGGGGGGATTATTTCTGAATGACTCGATAGACTTTAAATGGATCAAGTCCCTCTTTCGTGCCTGGAACCAATAAGAGAGATGTAGGATTACAAAAACCTGTTCCAAATTGAAACGACCTGCTCCCCACCCCCACCCCCGACTAAGTCCCGACCTCAGAGGAAAACAAAGCAAGCAAGCTGTTACTGAGAGCTGAATTAGGGAATTTGTAATAACCGGCTCTGATTTATGAGCTTACCGGCTCAGCGCATCCCAGGAAAGGTAGCATTCTGATGTGGGCACAGCTGGCTCAGGGACCACCAGCAAGTAAGATAGATGCTTCTTACTTAGGGACCTGAGTCTCTGCTCACCGAGGCAAGGGAGGGAGCCCACCCGGAGTCCACCCCCCAACACTTGCTTTGCGGAGGGAGGAAAAGACAGCGCAGGGCTCCAAAGTCCAGCTTTGGGGATCAGACGGCCAGAGGGTGAATCCCAGCTCGGTCTCCAATTGGCTCTCATAGGGTTCCTCAAGAGGTTCATGGAGGAGCCAGCCACTAGCCTGACGGCTGAGATGCCCACAATCCAGTGTGCAGCATTGCATCTGGGTTCAGTTTCTAGTCTGGGGCCTGACTTCAGCTTCCGGCTCAGGCAGGTCCTGGGAGGTTGTAAAGATGGCTCTGGTGACTGGGTCCCTGCCACCCATGGGACAGACCTGAACAGCAATCCCAGCTTCCACGGCGGCCCTGGCCCAGCCCCTGCCATCGTGGGCATTTAAAGAGTGAGCCAAGGCCGGCGCCGCGGCTCACTAGGCTAATCCTCCACCTGCGGCGCCGGCACACCGGGTTCTAGTCCCGGTCGGTGAGCCGGATTCTGTCCTGGTTGCTCCTCTTCCAGTCCAGCTCTCTGCTGTGGCCCGGGAGTGCAGTGGAGGATGGCCCAAGTCCTTGGGCCCTGCACCCCATGGGAGACCAGGAGAAGCACCTGGCTCCTGCCATCGGATCAGCGCAGTGCGCTGGCCGGCTGCGGCCGCGGCGGCCATGGGAGGGTGAACCAACGGCAAAAGGAAGACCTTTCTCTCTGTCTCCCTCTCTCACTGTCCACTCTACCTGTCAAAAAAAAAAAATATATATATATATATGAGTTACACAGAGAGAGGAGAAGCAGAGAGAGAGAGAGAGAGGTCTTCCATCCGCAAGTTCGCTCCCCAGTGGCTGGAGCTGAGCTGATCTGAAGCCAGGAACATCCCCTGGGTCTCCCCCACAGGTGCAGGGGCCCAAGGACTTGGACCATCTTCCACTACTTTCTCAGGCCATAGCAGAGAGCTGGATCAGAAGTAGAGCAGCTGGGACTCGAACTGTCATCTATATGGGGTGCCAACACTGCAGGTGGCAATTTTACCCGCTACACCACAATGCGGACCCCTTGATTTTTTTTTAAGAATTTTTTATTTATTTGAAAGTCAGAGTTACACAGAGAGAGAAGGAGAGGCAGAGAGAGAGAGGTCGTCCATCTGCTGGTTTACTCCTAAATTGGCTGCAACGGCTGGAGCTGCGCCAGTCCAAAGCCAGGAGCCAGGAGCTTCTTCTGGGTCTCCCATGTGTGTGCAGGGGCCCAAGGACTTGGACCATCTTCCACTGCTTCCCCAGGCCATAGCAGAGAGCTGGATCGGAAGTGGAGCAGCTGGGACTAGAACCAGGCCCATATGGGATGCCAGCACTGCAGGTGGTGGCTTTACCCACTATGCCACAGCGCTGGCTCCACCCCTTGACCTTTTAAGACCACAGTTGACCAAAGGTAACTGAAGCCAGAGAAAGCAAAACCCTGGGTGAGAGGGGCACTGCCATCTATGAGCTCTAAATGTCTGCATTTCCAAAATCCTGCTCCCGTGGCACTTGGAGCTGACTCTGGAGAAGGCTGATGTCACTCTTTGCAGGGACCCACACGGGAACAGATTTCCACCCAACGGCTGATCAGGCCGCCCGAGCAGCTGGGAGCTGCTGCCCTGGATTCCACCTTAACTTAGACTAATCACAGTGCATTTACCAAAGGGCTCTCTCTCAGCCTCCAAAACAAAACGCGCCGTCCTTAGAGGGAATTCTGCATAATCCTCTTATCCATCCACCAAATGGCAGGGCAGGGACTCCGCAAAGGCTCTGCCCTCCTGAGCCTCCGTGGCTACATCTTCAGGGAAATCTCCCCAGCTGAAATGTCAGGACTTCCTGGTTTCAACACAATCTGAGGGCCTGGGATGTGGCACAGCAGGTTTAGCCACTGCCTGCGATGCCAGTTCGAGTCCCAGCTGCTCCACTTTCAATCCAGCTCCCTGCGAATGCAGCGGGGAAAGCAGCGGAGGATGGCCCGAGTGCTTGGGCCCCTGCACTCATGTGGGAGACCCTGATGGAGCTCCTGGCTCCTGGCATCGGCCTGGCCCAGATCCGCCTATTGGGAGCATCTAGGGAGTGAACCAGCAGATAGAAGATCTCTCTTTCTCTCTCCCTCCCTCTCTTTCAAACAAACTGAAAGTAAGTAAACTTTTTTAAAGTAATACAAAACAAAAATGACTATCAGAAAACAGCAAGTGTTGATGTGGACAAATCAGAACCCTGCGTACCACCAGTAGGATTGTGAAATGGTGCAGCATTCCAGATAGAAGAAGTCGCGTACCAAGGGCCTGGGGCAGGAACTAACATGGCACTATCTAAGGATCAGAGGGAAGACCACACACAGTGAGCAGGTGGGACCACCAAGTGGAGAGGAGATGGAGAAACAGCTAGCAATGGGTGGTACAGGGTGTCCTGGACAGCAGTAGGAGCAGAAGGAAAATGCAAATTAGTATCAAGAGGCACCGGTGCTGTGGCGTAGCAGGAAAACCTTCACCTTCAGCGCCAGCATCCCAAATGGGCGCCAGTTCAAAACTCGGCTGCTCCACTTCCACTCCAGCTCTCTGCTATGGCTGGGAAAGCAATAGAAGATGGCCCAAGTCCTTGGGCCCCTGCACCTGCGTGGGAGACCCAGGGGAAGCTCCTGGCTCCTGGCTTTGGACTGGCGCAGCTCCAGCCGTTGCAGCCAATTGAGGAGTAAACCAGCAGATGGATGACCTCTCTCTTTCTCTCTCTCTCTTTCTGTGTGTGTGTGTGTGTGTTACTCTGCCTTGGACAGCGCCTGAGGCCATGCTCCGTTCTCACCCAGGGGCTGTGACTCAATCTTGCACTTGCATTTGGATCACTTGGAGTCTGGAGTGACAGATGCCAGGCCCCTCCAGGAGGTCCTGACTCACAGACCTGGGAGGAGCCCGGAATGTTCCCGGCTGACAAGTCCCCAGGTGCTGCCACCCGGCCTGACACAAGCCTGCTTTGGTGACCGAGCCCTCTTCTTTCTTCTCCAGCAAAACCGCCCTTTCTGTCCTGGCTGATGGGATCATCACATGCGACAAAGGCTGGGAAAGCCAAGAACAAGAGAGACAAACACGGGGAATTAGCACCTCGGGGTGGGGGGTGGGGGTGTTGACACAGCTCCCGGCTGTGGGTTTCCTCCTGTATTTACAAAGAATATTTGCATAGAACAAACAAGCTGCTTAGGAGCCACAGCTTTCCATTTCACTCCAAGTTTGTCTGCCTCTTTGGACAGGACCAGGAGGAGGGAGGGGGCGGGGCGGGTAAGGGAAGGGCGGTGGGGAGCGGGGGAGAGAAACGTGCAGATTCGCCCCTGGGGTTGCTCCGGGCCACCAGCAGAGATTCCATGCTGCCTCCAGCGCCTGTGGTTATTTCTGTCACCCATCACCTCCTCCCACTCCTCCCAGGAAGGCGCTGCTCTGAGTCACTGGGAGACCTGGTCAGAGGCGCTCAGCTGGCGTCTGGCTTTTGAGCAGCAAGTGGACTGTGGACGTCCCCCCGGGGCAGCCGTAATCCTCAATCTGTGTGGATGTGGCGGTGTTTATTCCCCATGTGTTGACTGGCTGCTGGACACCAGGCATCGTGTGGGACCTTGAAGACACAGCAGTGCACCAAACAACAAAGCCCCCCTTTCACAGAGCTTCACGGTGGGTGTGGCCATCATTCGGACACACTGGCATCTCTGGGTTTGGTTTGAATATTTGTCCCGCAACTCAGGAGTGTGGTTCCTCATCCTCTTATGTCAATGGAACTAGAACGGTGAAAGGTAATGTTTGTTCAGAGGGAGAGTCTTTGGGAAGTGACTCTTAGGGGTGGCTTTGTTGGAGACCACATAGGTGACACAATGGTGCCATACGCTGGCCTGTGATGTCCTCAGGGCTCAGCCAGCAAGAATTTCAACACTGGGGTCCATGTCCACATCGGAGTGCTGGGTGGAGTCCTGGCTGCTTTGCTTCCATTCCAGCTCCTTGTTAATGCACCTGGGAAAGCAGCAGAGGATGGCCCAAGTGCTTGGACCCCTGCACCCATGTGGGAGACCCAGATGGAGTGTTCTCAGCCAGGGGCCCAAGGACTTGGGCCATCTTCTACTGCTTTCCCAGGCCATAGCAGAGAGCAGGATCGGAAGTGGAGCAGCCAGGACTCAAACTGGCACCCACATGGGATGCCAGCACTGCAGGCAGTAGCTTTACCCACTACACCACAGTGCCCCCACCCCAGCTACTCCACTTTCAATCCAGCTTCCTGCTGGTGTGTACCTAGGGAGGCTACAGATGGTGACTCAAGTACTTGGGTCCCCATCACCCACGAGAGAATTCCAGGCTCCTGGCTTAGTCCTAGCTCAGCCCTGGCTGTTGTCATCTTTTGAGGAATGAGCCAGGATACTGGAAATTCTCTCTCTCTCTCTCTGCCTTCAAAATGAATGTCTTAAAAATGTTAAATATGTAAGAAGCTAGACCTAGGTTCCGTGCAAACACTAAGCTATTTAACTTGGGCACTGATGGATTTTTGTGTCTATCCAGGGGTCCTGGAACCAATCCCCCCAGACACTGAGGGAAGCCTGTAACTGCAGAGTGGGACAAGGGCTATGAATGAAACAAAGCAGGAGGAACCAGCGGAACCAGAAGAGGATGCTTGGGATCCACATCACAGAGCGGATTCCCTGCGCCATCGGCTTTTATGCATTCTCGCATCCTGCAGTCAGCTGAGAATTTTCTCCTGTTCTGGTTAGGACAGCCACCACCGCCAAGGCTGTGGGCTAAACAGTGGAGAGAAGAGCCCTGTAACTTGCTCCCTGAGGCCCCTCCTCACCCCTTAATTCCCTGGGTCAGAGAAGCAGAGACCGGAGGCAAAGACAAGAAGGGTGGGCAGGGGAGGGGCACACTTCCTGGTGCAATGGACAGTACAGTGGCATCTGTCCCCACCCTGCTCCGGCCTCGGCAGGGGTGCCCAGCCCCACGGCCCTCCCAGGGTTTGCACACTGGAGATGTGCACACTGGAGATGGAGATTATTTCAAATAAATAAATCTTTAAAAAATTTTTGTCTCTTCATCCTACACAAGACAATATTGTAAACACTTGGGCAGTTTCTGCTCCTTTTGGACTTAGCGGACTAAAGAGCGCACAGACTCCTAGCTCGGATATTAGTTTGCAGGAAATGGACTGCCTTGGAAAACCAGAAGAAGTCCGTGCAGGCTGGTGGAAACCGGAAGTGCCAGCATCCAGCAAAGCTTGGGATGCCAATCATTTGCTCTATGTCCTAGACATCTACCACGTTGTGCTGACTTCACAGGAAACAGATTTTTCTGGCTACCGTTGCTGGGAACTTCACCCTCCATGGAGAGCCTTTGGACAAACTGCAGAGTTCAGGGTTGTAATTCCAGAAAACGAACTCCAGGTTTGTGCAAGCTGCCAGAATAAAGTATCAGTTTCCAGACCCACTGAGACTATGCACAGCTAGGGAATATCAAGCAAAGAGGGTTGGGTAAGTCTTTTATTTGAAAGCTCCCTGACTGAGATGAAATACAAAGTCACAATCAAAAAAGCTCAATTGGAGGGGCAGGCATTTGGCCTAGCTGTTAAAAATAAAACAGTTAGGGGGCCGAAGCTGTGGCAGAGTGGGTAAAGCTACCACCTGCAGTGCCGGCATCCCATACAGGCTCCGGTTCAAGTCCCGGCTGCTCCACTTCTGATCCAGCTCTCTGCTATGGCCTGGGAAAGCAGTAGAAGATGGCCGAAGTCCTTGGGCCCCTGCATCCATGTGGGAGACCCTAAGGAAGCTCCTGGCTCCTGGCTTTAGATGGGCTCAGCTCCAGCCATTGCGGCCAATTGGGGAGTGAACCAGTAGAGGGAAGACCTCTCTGTCTCTCTGCAACTCTCCCTTTCAAATAAATAAATAAATCTGAAAGAAAGAAAGAAAGAAAGAAAGAAAGAAAGAAAGAAAGAAAGAAAGAAAGAAAGAAAGAAAGAAAGAAAGAAAGTCAGAGTCACAGAAAGGAAGAGGCCAAAAGAAAGAGGTCTTCCATCCGCTGGTTCACTCCCCAAATGGCCACAATGGCCAGGGCTGGGCCAGACCAAAGCCAGGAGTCAGGAACCTCTTCTGGGTCTCCCACATGGGTGCAGGGGCCCAAGAACTTGGACCATCTTCCGCTGCTTTCCCAAGTACGTTAGCAGGGAGCTGGACTGGAAGTGGAGCAGCCGGGAATCGAACTGGCACCCATATGGGATGCTGGCATCACAGGTGGTAGCTTTACTTGCTGTGCCGCAGCGGCGGCCCCTGGTGTAGTCGCTTTGAAAAACAATCCTGCATTAATCCCAAAGTGAAACAATTCCACTCTTCGGGCTATGTCGGGTGCAGACGGGAAAGTATGACTATGTCCATAGCAGCAGCCTTCAGAACAGCAAAAACCCAGGAGCGCCTTGAGTGGCCTTCAGTGGGAGAGTAGAGAAATCAGCGAAGGGACATCTGAGTGGACAGCAAGAAGAGTGATGCTCAGGGGCTGGTGCTGTGGCTTAGTGGGTGAGGATGCCGCCTGCGGTGCTGGAATCCCATGTGGGTGCCAGTTCAAGTCCCAGCTGCTCCACTTTCTTTTTTACTTAATAAATGTGAATTTACAAAGTGCAACTTTTGTATTGTTGTGGCTTCCCCCCTCAACCTCCCTCCCTCCCGTGGCCCTCCCTTCTCCCACTCCCTCTCCCATCCCGCCCTTCATCAAGTTTCATTTTCAATTACCTTCATATACTGAAGATCAACTTAGTATATATTAAGCAAGGATTTCAACAGACTGCACTCACACAACCGCACAAGGTATAGGGTATTGTTCGACTAGTAGTGTTGTTTTTAAGTTTCATAGTAGAACACATTAAGGACAGAGATCCTGCGTGGGGAGCTTGAACCCAGTGACTCCCGTTGTTGATTAACAATTGGTACTCTTATTTATGACGTCAGCAATCACCTGAGACTCTTGCTATGAGCTGTCTAGGCTATGGAAGCCCCTTGAGTTCACCGACTTTGAACTTGTTTAGTCAAGGCCGTTTCACAGTGGAGGTTCCTTCCTCCCTTCAGAGAAAGGCGCCTATCTCCTTGATGGCCTGTTCCTTCTGCTGGGGTCTTGTTCACCTGGATCTTTCATTTAGATTGTTTTTTGCCACTGTGTCATGGCTTTCCATGCCTGTGAGACTCTCATGGACCTTTTAGCCAGATCCGAATGTCCCAAGGGTTGATTCTGAGGCAGGAGTGCTGCCATTCTATGAGCTGCTCCACTTTCAATCCAGCTCTCTGCTGTGGCCTGGGAAAGCAGTAGAAGATGGCCTAAGTCCTTGGGCCCCTCCACCAGCGTGGGAGATCTGGAGGAAGCTACAGGCTCCTGGCATCAGGTCGGCACAGCTCCAGCCATTGAGGCCATTTGGGGAGTGAACCAGCAGATGGAAGACCTCTCTCTCTCTCTCTCTCTCTGCCTCTCTGTAACTCTGCCTTTCAAATAAATAAATAAATCTTAATAAAAATAAGAAGAGGGCCGGTGCCATGGCTCACTTGGTTAATCTTTTGCCTGTGGCACCGACATCCCATATGGGCGCCGGGTTCTAGTCCTGGTTGCTCCTCTTCCAGTCCAGCTCTCTGCTGTGACCTGGGAAGGCAGTGGAGGATGGCCCAAGTACTAGGGCCCTGCACCCGCATGGGAGACCAGGAGAAGCACCTGGCTCCTGGCTTCGGATCAGCCCAGCTCTGGCCATTGCAGCCATTTAGGGAGTGAACCAATGGAAGGAAGACCTTTGTCTCTCTCTCACTGTCTATAACTCTGTCAAAAAAAAAAAAAAAAAAAAAAAAAAAAAAAAAGAATCATGCTCAGTAGACAATATTAAGTGAAAAACAGGTTCTCTGGAAAACACACCACAGCAATATGCATTTTTATATAATTCAGACAATCAAAAACTAGCTAGCCTAGGGTGGATGTTTGATCTAGGGATTAAGACACCCACATCCCATCTTGGATGGAGGCCTGGGTTCGAGTCCCGGCTCCGGTCCTGACTCCAGCGTCCTGCTCATGTGCACCCTGGGAGGCAGCACTGATGGCTCAGGAGGTTGGGCCCCTGCTGCTCATGTGAGAGACCCAGAATGGGCTCCCAACTCCTGGCTTCCTCCAGGTCCAGCCCCAGGCACTGTTGGCATTTTGGGAAATGAACTAGCTCATGGGAGCCCTCTCTCTCTCTCTCTCATAAAAACACAGACTTTAGGGTTAACATAAATGCAATACAACTGCCTAAAAATGTAGACACAGAGGAAAGAGGACAGGATAAAGCAAGATTGGGTGTGATTTGAAAAGCAGAAATCTGGACAACAGATACACACGAGTTCACCCCAGGAGCCTCTCTAGCTCTGTAGAGGTTTGAAATTTTCCATTATAAGAGAGGAGCTTCAGCATAATACAAAGAGCGCAAGGATGCTGAGAGCAGGTTATTCAAGTGGAGCGAGGCCGGGCCGTGGGATGAAAGGGAAGCCGGGGATTCAATGCCAGTTACTGCCAAAGATCCGGCCTGGCTGTGTTGTGTTTCGAATGCTGAGTTCGTGGGCACCTGTTATATAACAAAGCACATAACTGAATTAAAGTAAGCCACACATGGAGCAATGAGGAAATAATGAGAGAAGCGGAGAGAAAAATGTAATATTAGCCTTGCACTGTTCTTTTTTTTTTTTTTTTTTAGATTTATTTATTTGAGAGGCAGAGTTAGAGACACAGAGAGGTAGAGACAGACAGAGAGAGAGGTTTTCCATCTGCTGGTTCACTCCCCAGATGGCCACAATGGCCAGAGCTGGGCCGATCAGAAGCCAGGAGCCAGGAGCTTCTTCCGCGTCTCCCACACAGGTGCAGGGGCCCAAGGACTTGGACCATCTTCCGCTGCTTTCCTAGGCCATAGCAGAGAGCTGGGTTGGAGGAGGGGCAGCCACATCGCAGGCAGAGGCTTAACTCCCTACCCCAGAGCGCCAGCCCCAGAAACAAAAATCTCATAGTGAGACCTCAGGAGAAAACCACACCCACTGACTCCCTCCCTAACCTGGAGCTCAGCAAGTGTGGAAAACTCTTGAGAAATGCAAACGCTCCCGCCCAGTGTACCAGAAACTCTGGGACAGCCCTCCTGGGGATCCTGCATGCCCCAGTGTGAGAATCCTAGCTTTAAGTACACTCTCAGCCATTCCTGTACCCCTTCTGGCTTCACCCCCTTCCCAGATAACAGATCTCAGGACCTGCAACACCTGCGCGGCCCCGTGCCTCTGTCCCAAGCACCCGAGGCAACCTCGGCTCTGCATCAATGTGATTCCTAGGCTCTGCTTCAAGAGCTGTCCGCAGGACGCCGCACCTGCCTCTGTGCCGACCCCCCCGGGGGTCTGTCCCAGACAGCCCCCTCTCTCCCTCCGTCCACAGTCCCAGCCCTGGCTTGTCTCCTGGCATCGCAACAGGTGGCTTTCTTTATCAATGTCCGCGAGGCAAGAACACCTCCCACTTCTCTTCCACCTGCACACTGATGGGCATTTCTCTTCCTCCGTCTCTGAATCAGAGGCGACCTGAGGCTTAGCCCTCTACCCGAGCAGCTCCATGACTTCCTGGTGTCTGTACAGGGCCCCCGGGCCATCACCAGGCCCACCCGGCCTGTGCCTCGGCCAGCCCTGCTTCTCTCCCTAGCTTCAAAACTGAACAACTGTGATAACAACACTTTCAAGTGAGAGCATCTCTATCAGGATACTTCAAAAATTTCATGAAAAATGTGCATCATACAGGGTTGGTGCTGTGGCGCAGTGGGTAAAGCCTCTGCCTATGATGCCAGCATCCCATCTGGGCGCCAGTCTACTCCACTTCCAATCCAGTTCCCTGCTACGGCCTGGGAAAAGCAGTGGAAGATGGCTCAAGCGCTTGGGCCCCTACCAACCACCTGGGAGACCCGGATGGAGCAGCTTTGCCTGGCCCAGCTTTGGCTGTTGCAGCCATCTGGGGAGTAAACCAGCAAATGGAAAAATCTCTGTGGGGAGCAACTCGGACTAGACTAAGTTACTGGAATTAAGACTTATTCTATGCATCTGCTCTCCCACAATATGGCGCTGGGAGAGGAGTAAACAACTGCTACGCAGCTGCCTCTCGCCAGTTTGACTGATAAGCTGCAGGAGCTGATCCTGCTCCTGATTGGAGGAGAGCAGCGTGCTCGGCGTGTGGGTAGCAGAGCATGGATTGGTGGAAGAGGACTATAAAGGAGGAGAGAGACAACATGCACCAGGAACATCCAGATAACATCTGTGCAGCCCCCGAGAGAGCCAGCCGGCGGTGTGCCACTCCCCCGCGGAAGTGGGGAAAGTGGCAGGGGGAGCCGCCCCTCCACGGAGGTGGAAGGGTCGGCAGCCAACCCGGGAAGTACCAGCAGCAAACCCGGGGAGGGCCGAGCAGACAAAAGAACAGCGCAGGGTCCTGTGTCATTCCTCCACGAAGAGGGGGAGCAACAATCTCTCTCTCTCTCTCTCTCTCTCTCTCTCTCTCTCTCTGTGTGTGTGTCTTCCTCTCTCTCTGTAATTCTTTCAAAAAAATAAATAAATCTTTTAAAATGTATATTATGATAAAATGCATAGATTTCAAAATGTTTTACAACAAAATTAATTTAGCTTTTAATTCCACTTTCATGAAATTTTTTAAAAGATTTTATTTATTTTATTTGAGAAGCAGAGTTACAGACAGTGAGAGGGAGAGAGACAGAGAGAAAGGTCTTCCATCCATTGGTTCACTCCCCAAATGGCCACAACAGCTGGAGCTGCGCCGATCCAAAGCCAGGAGACAGGAGCTTCTTCCAGTTCTCCCATGTGGGTGCAGGGGTCCAAGGACTTGGGCCATCTTCTACTGCTTTCCCAGGCCATAGCAGAGAGCTGGACTGGAAGAAGAGCAGCCGGGACTCAAACCAGCGCCCATATAGGATGCTGGCACTGCAGGTGGAGGATTAACCTACTGCACCATGGCACCAGTCCCAGCTTTTAATTCTACTTTGCCAGAAACTTATGAAAGTCCCCTTCAATTCTCTAAAAACACAGATGTAATTCTGAATTCCAGCTCTCCAATTACTATCAAGGAGGTGCTGGTCGAATTATTCACAATTACTAAGAAAACAGTTGGGGCCAGAGTTGTGGTGCAACGGGCTAGGCATCCCATATGAGCACCAGTTCTAGTCCTGGCTGCTCCACTACTCTCTCTCCTCCCTGCTATGCACCTGGGAAGACAGTAGAACATGTCCCTAATCCTTGGGCCCCAGACACTCATGGAGGCACCCCGATGGAGTTCCAATCTCCTGGCTTTGGCCTGCCCAGCCCTGGCTGTTGAGGTCATTTGGGAAGTGAGCCAGTGGATAGAAGATTCTTCCTCCCTCTGTCTCTGCAAATCTATCTTTCAAATACATAAAAATCAATCTTTAAAGAAAAAAGAAAACAGTTAAATATTATAAATGTAAAGCATGTAAGAGCTTGACATATTGGATAAAAATATTTACCATTTGATCCATGTAGCAGAGATTTTTATTTAGATATTTATACAGTGTGGATGATCTTTAAATTTTACAACCTGATCAGAACTAAAGCGATTGTTCTTAGAAAAATCATACAATGCTAATTCCTTAATTCTAGGTTGGATGGTGGAAAAAGTCTAGTGCTTCCGTGCTTAAAAGAGAGCAACCAAGTGGATAAATTCCATGATTAGCTCTTAATAAAACGACCGTATCCTTGCAAACACCAGCGAGCAGCAGCCCTCCCTCTGGGTATGTCCTCATCAAAACCGGATTTCTTGGAGGAACAAAGCTCTCTCAACTTCCTTCTCTCCTGTTTGCTCCTTAATCCCGAGACTGATTTCCCAAAGATCATCCACAGCTTCCACGTCTACAAACCCAAGCAGCATCTGCTGTAGTTCACTCAATCATTTCATCGGCTGCCTGCCCTACAGTCACTCGGGGCATGAAGCTAACACCCTGGAGACAGTCATGGATTGGGGAGTGAGGGGGGTGCCTTTCCTTTTTTTTTTTTTTTTTTTTCATTTGAGATGCAGAGGGAGACAGACAGAAAGACAGAAAGAGTTCCCATCTGCTGGTTCACTCCCACAATGCTTACAATGGCCAGGGCAAAGCTGAGAGACAGGCACTCAATCCAGGTCTCCCACATGGGTGCCAGGGACCCAATCACTTGAGCCACCACCTGCTGCCTCCCAGGGTGGGCATTAGCAGGAAGCAGAGCCGGGTCTTGGTGCCAGGTACTTGGACTTGGGACCCAGAGTCCTAATAAGTATCTTAACCACTAAGCTCAGTGCTGGCCCTTTGTGGAGCTTTTTATGCAGTAAGTGTTAGGTGAGCACCTCCAGTGTGCCAGGAGCGAGGCTAGGAGGCACTGATCGGTTAGCAGTGGTACCCACCAACAACGTGCCCTTGTGGAACTTATAGGACATCCCTGGCAGGGTCCAGCGCTGGCAGCAAGCTTGGAGAACACAGGAACTGTCGCTGGACTTTAGCCAGCAGGAGGCAAGGGAATCCTAGAAGCCTTCCTTGAGTAGGTGGCACTTAGTTGAGTCTCCAGGATAAGGACAGATTCGTGAATGAGGGGATGAAGGAGGACACTCTGGGCACGTGCGACCAAGGAGCAGAAGCATCATGGTCCCCATCACAGGCACGCTCTCATGCCCACTTGGCAGTCCAGCCACACAGAGGCGGGCACAGGAAGCATCTGGGCTTCCGAAGGGAGGCCATCCAAGCCAGGTAGCTGATAAGGAGGTGAAGGACACCCCAGGAAGAGGACACGGTAAGGCAAACAGGGCACAGCATCTTGAGAGCCCTGTAAGGAACACGGGATGATGACTGAGGCCAAGGTCATGGACACAGCACATCAACGCCACGTTCAGTCATTTGGACTGAGCGTGATGGAAATCACCCAAGAAGGGAGACACAGAGTGAGGACTCCAAGAGCTACGTGGAAGACGCATCAGAGGGACACAGGTGCAGGTGGGACACAAGTTAGAAAGAAAGTTGGCTGAAACGTGCCAGACCCTGAACCAAGGCAGTGGCTGCAGGAGGCAGAAATATTTAAAAGGTATGACCAGGACGGGCGTTGTACTGCCACAGGTTGAGCCACCTCTCGGGATAGCCACAGCCCAGATGAATCAGTGGATGGAAAATCTCTGTCTCTCCCTCTCTATCTACTCTGCTTTTCTATTTATTTATTTGAAAGGCAGAGTTACACAGAGAGAGAAGGAGAGGGAGAGGCAGAGAGGTCTTCCCTCTGCTGGTTCATTCCCCAGATGGCCGCAATGGCCAGAGCCGCGCCAATCCGAAGACAGAAGCCAGGAGCTTCCTTCAGGTCTCCCATGTGGGTGCAGGGGCCCAAGGACTTGAGCCATCTTCTACTGCTTTCCCAGGCCATAGCAGAGAGCTGGATCAGAAGAGAAGCAGCCAGGACTCGAACTAGCGCCCATATGAGATGCCGGCACTGCAGGCGGCCACTTTATCCACTACACCACAGCGCCAGCCTCCAAATAAATAAATAATTTTATAAAAAATAAATAATACAGGCTGGCACCGTGGCTCAATAGGCTAATCCTCCGCCTTGCGGCGCCGGCACACCGGGTTCTAGTCCCGGTCGGGGTGCCGGATTCTGTCCCAGTTGCCCCTCTTCCAGGCCAGCTCTCTGCTGTGGCCCGGGAGTGCAGTGGAGGATGGCCCAGGTGCTTGGGCCCTGCACCCCATGGGAGACCAGGAGAAGCACCTGGCTCCTGGCTTCGGATCAGCGCAGTGCGCTGGCCGCAGCGGCAGCCACTAGGGGGTGAACCAACAGAAAAGGAAGACCTTTCTCTCTGTCTCTCTCTCTCACTGTCCACTCTGCCTGTCAAAATAAATAAATAAATAAAGTTCAGACTTTTGAGTCAGCAAGACCAAAGTGTGACTCCCAACTCTGCCCTGTACTCCCTGTGTAACTTTGGGCCGGCATCCCGTATCAGCACCAGCTCGTGTCCCAGCTGCTCCACTTCCAATCCAGCTCTCTGCTAATGTGCCTGGGAAAGCAGCAGCAGATGGCCCAAGTGTTTGGGCCCCTGCACCCATGTGGGAGACCCGGCTCCTGGCTCCTGATGTCTGCCTGACTTAATCCTGGATGTTGTGGCCATTTGGGGAGTGAACCAGCAGATGGAAGATCTCTCTCTCTCTCTCTGTAACTCTGACCTTCAAATAAATAAACAAATCTTCAAAAAAAAAAAAAAATACTCAATTTCCTCACTTGGGAAATCGGGAACACAGCAAAGCTTCCCTTACAGCTGTTGAAAAGACAGAATAGCATCAAAAAAAAAAAAAAAAAAAAAGACACAGCCAGAGGCGGAGCGCTCAGGGAATGTATGGGAAATGAGAGCTGCCACCTTGGCCTCAGGAACTGGACTCTTAAGAATCACACGCGTGTCCCACAGTGCCCACAGACCCCAGGCTTTCTGGCCTGCTGCTCCTAACACACAGCAGAACCAGGAGAAGGGTAGGCTGGGAGTGGGGCCCAGAAGAGGAGGTGCTTATTGGTTGAGCGTGAAGCGCCCCCTGCAGGAAGTCCCTGGGCACTGCCACATCTTGCTGTGCGTGGCAAGAAAGCCAGACCCTGGGGTCTTTTCACCTGGGCCACTTTTCAGCATTCTTTGTCGTGAGCAGCCGTGAAGGTCTCCCACTCGAACAAACAGCAGGCTTGCTCACTGGCTCCTGCAGGAGCACTGGCTTCCCCCGGCTCGGTGTTCCCGAGCTATGACGCGAACCGGCTGCATGCGGAGCCTCCAGGTGGGCCCAGCACACGCCCCACCCCCACCCCCACCCCCCAGCAGCAGCCTGGAGGCCAGGGGAAGCGAGGCCGATATGCTGATGCTCATGCTGCATGCTGAGCCCTGAGTAATCAAATCCTGAGCCTCTGACCCCGCAGGCTCGTGTCTCCAGCCAGCATCCATGAATCAGTGACAGGTTAATGTACTGGCTTACAGGTCGGGAGCAGGCTTGGAGTCGTTAGGGCGGGGGAGCCGTGAGGGTGAATAGCATTGCCTAGGGAGAGGCTGTGGGAGTGTTCTGGGATAGCCCAACAAGGAGAGGCTGGGGTGGGAAAAGGAATTCGCGGGGGGAACTCCAGAAAGAAACCTAGAGAAGAGCCGTGCCCACCACCAAGCCCAGGGAACACAGTTGCAATCAAACCCGAGCTGGCAGCAGGGTCAGGTGCTGCTTCAAAGTCAAGTCTGATGAAGAATGAAAGCGGCCACCGAAATCAGCAAGTAGGTCACTGGCAAGGGGCATTTCAATGTCACGGTTGGGGACAGAAGCCAGGGTGAAGTGGTGAGGGATGAATGTAGGTAAGGCAGTAGCAGGGGTGCGTATCTGGTGCGCTCCTGTCTGAACACAGCTTGGGACACCTGTGTCCCATATGGGAGTGCCCGGGCTTGGGTGCACCCCAGGAGGCAGCAGGCGATGGCTCAAGTAGTTGTGACCCTGCCATCCACGTGAGAGACCTGAATAAGGTTCCCGGCTCTGCGCTCTGGTCTGGCCCAGCCTTGGCTCATGTGGGCATTTGAGGAACGAACAAGCACATAGGAAGATCTCTGTCTGTCTGTCTGTGTCTGTCCCTCTGCCTTTCTAAACAAATGAAAATAAATCTTTAAAACCCAGCAACAGGGGACCAGCGCTGTGGCGCGGCAGGTTAACACCCAGGCCTGCAGTGCTGGCATTCCATATGGGCGCCAGTTCGAGACCTGGATGTTCCACTTCCGATCCAGCTCTCTGCTATGCCTGGGAAAGCAGTAGAGGATGGCCCAAGTCCTTGGGCCCCTGCATCCGTGTGGGAGATCTGAAAGAAGCTCCTGGCTCCTGGCTTCGGATCAGCACAGCTCCAGCCGTTGCGGCCAATTGGGGAGTGACCCATCAGATGGAAGACCTCTCTCTCTCTCTCTCTTTCTCCCTCTCTGCCTCTCCTCTCTCTGTGTAACTCTGCCTTGCAAATAAATAAATCTTAAAAAAAAAAAAGAAGCAACAAATGAATTTTTTTTTTTAATTTACTTGAAAGGCAGAGAGACAGAGACATCTTCCTAAGGTTGCAACAGCCAGGGCAAACAGGGAACTCATGAGTGACAAGGACCCAAGTACTTGAACCTCACCACTGCCCTCAGAGTGTGCGTGAGCAGGGATTTGGAATAGGAAGCGGAGCGGGGACTCCATTCCAGGCATCCCAATCAGCATCGTAACCACTGTGCCACACATCCACCCCTACCATCCCACTCCTTGACCAAGTGCTTTATCCCAACAAGGCAAAGGACGGACCAGGACTCCAGAGGCTACGGACCTGCCTGGCACTCAGCACTCCAGGACTGGGGATCCGGCTCTCCTGTCCCTGCAGCCCGAGTTCTTTTTTTTTTTTTTTTTTTTGACAGACAGAGTGGACAGTGAGAGAGAGAGAGACAGAGAAAGGTCTTCCTTTTGCCGTTGGTTCACCCTCCAATGGCCGCCACGGCCACCGTGCTGCGGCCGGCGCACCGCGCTGATCCGAAGGCAGGAGCCAGGTGCTTCTCCTGGTCTCCCATGGGGTGCAGGGCCCAAGCACTTGGCAGCCCAAGTTCTAATGCCCTAACGAGGCACGGGCCAGAGTTAGAGAGCTGGCACCATGATGTTCCACCTGCCAATCCCACCAAGCCCAGGGCAGCCACCTCGGCCTACCAGGGTGAACAACTGTGCCTTGGCCTGGGGTCTGGCAGGCCCCTGGAGAGCTTCCCAAGCAACCACCAGTCTCCTGGGTCTGGGCCTGGCAGAGCAAGGAGGGAGACAGCCAGCAGGAGACAGCAGCAGGCCCCTTCTCCATCCAGGACTGTGAGAGTAAGAACAGGAGAAAACAGCTTTTCATACCTGTCTGGTGCAGACGCTCGGGGCACCTGAGAGCAGGCACAGATCCTCACCAGCAAAAGGGCATGAACCGCAGTTTTGGGGTTCACACACCAACCACACCCCAGGCTTCCCCAATGGACCAGGTCTCAAAACAAAAAAAAAAGCGTGCACCCGAATCACCCGTGATGCTGGCTACCACGGCAGATCTGCAGATCCCAGGGAGGCGATTTCCCACCCCGTTTTGTTTTTCTGTTTTCCATCCATTGCCTTGGATGACTCGGGCGTGGACGCTGCCTGGGGAAATCCGACCCTGAGACGAGGGACGCTGCCCCCAGCCAGGCGCCAAACTTCCCCCACCCCCGCCAGGCGCATCGGGCACGTCCCCTCGCCTCCGCGGGCCTGACCCCTCCGGGGAGCCCGGTGAGACCAGCCAAGGCCCCTGGGGCCTGGCCGCCCGCCGCGCCGCCGGGAGGCGCAGTGCGGTGGCCGGCAGGGGGCGCGGCGCCGGGGAGGCCCCCGGCCCGGAGCCGAGGGGCGGGAGCCGGCGGCGGCGGCGGCGGCGCGGAGCCGGGCGCGGGGGCGGGAGCCGGGGGCGGGGCGGGCCGGCCGGGGCGGGGCGGCGGGCTGGCGGCGAGCGCCCGGGGAGCGCGCCCGGGAGCGGGGAGGGAGGAGCGCGGGGAGCGCGGGCCGCCGGCCGCCCCCGCCCCCGCGCCGCCCGCGCGCAACAGTTCCCCCAAAGTTGCAGCCCGGGAGGCGGGCGCGCCCGGGGCGCAGCCGGCAGGGGCCGCGGCCTCGGGCCCAGCGCGGAGAGTCGCGGCGGGCGGCGGCGGCATGGGCACCCGGCAGACCAAGGGCAGCCTGGCGGAGAGAGCCAGCCCCGGCGCGGCGCCCGGCCCTCGCCGCGAACGGCCGGACTTCTGGGCGTCGCTGCTGCTGCGCGCCGGGGACAAGGCGGGGCGCGCGGGCGCCGGCGCGGGGCTGCCCCCCTACCATCGGCGCGTCGGCATGGTCCAGGAGCTGCTGCGGATGGTGCGCCAGGGCCGGCGGGAGGAGGCGGGGACGCTGCTGCAGCACCTGCGCCAGGTGAGCGCGAGCAGGGGACAGGGGGAGGGGGGCGCGCCGGGCGCGGGAGAGCCCCGCCCCTTGCCCGGGAGGCTGGGGAGCACTGAGGGGCACCGCCCAGGACCCCCTTCCGCGGGGGATGGATGGAGCCCTCTCTGGCGGCAGGTGCCTCGGCGCTCCCGCTGAGTCTTGGGCCTCGGGGCAGGGTGGAGAAAGGCTGGCCCGGTGAGGCCCGCTGTGAGGGGGACCTGTTGGAATAATGTCGCCGCTCCTGCCCTCCGCTGGCCGAGGAGGCTGGTCTCCAGGGCTGGTTGGTGGGAGGGGACACAGGGATGCACGCCCGGGCTGGGTAGAGCCCTCTCTTGTCTTCCTGTCCACACTGGCAGCCACCACCCCTTGCCAAGGGTCCTCAATGAATGCGCAGTAGTCGGCTCCCGGAGGGGAAGTCCAAGGACGCGGCCCTGGGGCTAGTGAGCCGCCAGGCCAGGCCCTAGGTCATCAGTGCTCTGCTCGCCTGGGAGGTGCCCTGGGGGCAGTGGCTGCAAAAGGAGACTGAGTGTCCCCTCCCCTAACTTTGGCAGGTCCTCAGCCATGAGCACCTGCCCCAAGCCTGCGGAGAGGGCTGTAGGGTTTGGACTCCCAGCCTGCAGGAACTTGGGTCCTCCACTGATCGCCCGTGCCTTGTCCCTCTGGTCTGGGGACAGACTGTGCGGGGCAAGCTGAGGCTGTCCCCCACCTCCTTTCTTATCTCAGTTTCTTTGGGGGATGGGGGGTGGCCTGTGCCGTGGATTTTGGTTGAGTGGGAGAAAGGCAGGAGGGCACACAAAGGTTTCTACCTGCAGCATTGCCAAACAGGTTGGCTTGGCCTGGGCTTCTGGGCAAGACAAACCCAGGCCCCACCGTCTGGGTGGATTGACCCTGTGGTTAGTGGCGCACTCTATGTGGGGAGGGGCAGGGGAAGCCTCAGCTGACCTCTCTGAGTTTTCCCATAACTGATGGAAGAGGCTGTTGGAGTGTCTTCCTGGGAGGAGCTTCCAAAAATCTAAGGGGACCCACATCCCTCCCCGCTGCTGCTGTCACCCTGGAGAACGGGTTCCCAAGGCTTGCGCGGCACAGGGAGAGGGAAGGCCCTGGTGCCTGAGATGCGGTGCTGGGGCCCCAGGTGCTGTCTGTGACTGAATCGTCAGCGAGAAGATGGCATCACGCTGCATACACGGTGTGTATTTCTCTTTGTCTTTAGAAAATTGGAGACCGACACACACGCGGCCTCTCTGGTAACTTTTTTTTTTTTTTTTTTGGCTTTCGAACGGGATAATGGGTTTTCCAGAGCCTCATCTCCCATTTGCACACTAGGCAGACACTGATGATCACATGCTGCTCCCCTGGCCCTGGGAGGAGCTCTGGGCAGGGGGGCATACAGCACACTGAGGGGAGAGCACACCTTCTAGGAGCACGAAAGAGCAAAAATGAAGCCGGCATTTTCTAGGGCCAGCCGCAGGCCTGCGGGAGACAGACCCCTGGGGCTCCCCAGGATGAGACCACGTCCTGGGAAACTGAGGCAGGGAGCATTTCCTCCGCCTATGAGCCCTGGTGTCCCAGCACCCTGCTCACTGCAAGGCTGGAGGGGGCTATCAGACTCCCCGCTTTTCTGTGGCTCCCTTGACCCCTGGCTGGTGAGTGGGGCCTGTGGACCTGAAGTGGAGAGATCAAGCCCCCTCCCGCACGCAACCTCCCCCACCCTGTTCCCCCTGGAAATGGTCATGAGTCCCAGGCCTTGCGGAAGGGGACCCCAGAGGGTTGCAGAGGTCCGTGACAGAGAGGTGGTTGTCTAGGACCCTGAGGCCTACTGGAGGGAGGTCAGGCTGGATCTGTGCTGTGCCCTAAAGTGCCTCCTTCTCCCAAATGCTGTCTTCCTCTCCTGTTTCCTCTCCCCGTCAGGAAGTGACAAGAGCAGTCAGTGCAAGAGGTGAAAACACTCAGGGCCCCCCCCCAGCCCAGTCCACCCGGCAGGCAGAGGCAGGGGGTGTGTAGGTACACCAGGCTCAGTCCCTGTTGTCTGGGACCCCAGGGAGGGGCAGGGCCAGGGAGTGGTCCCAGCCTGGATGGTAAGAGCCATCTCCTAGGCGTAGCCCATGGCGATGTTCGATACCTTCACTGGCTGCCGAGTTTGTGGGTGCCCAGAGCCACGGCTTACAGGGGAGCTGGGATCCCTCAAAAATTCCTCTTGGAGTCCTTGATCTTTCTGAGGCCCTGAAAAGGCTGCACACATCTCTCTAAGACAAAGACACCTGCACACACGTGCACACACATGTGCACACACGTGCACACACATGCACACACACGATCTTGCAAGGGATCTTAGAGGGCACACAGAGCCCCTGAAACCTGCGACAGAGTCCAAGCAGAGTCCCTGCCGCAGTCTGATACTGCCCCTTCCCCCGGCCATGTGACCTGCTCTGGGCTTGGGGTGCAAACAGGGGCCCCCGGGACCATAGTGAGTGGCAATTCAGAGGAGGCGGAGGGATTGGGCGGCCAGTGCTGCTGCATCTAGGATATGTGGGGGCGTGTTCTTGGTGGGAGATTCTGGCTTGCTGGAGAGGGCTCAGGTCCTGTAGCTGCCCCCCCCAGGAATGCAGAGCCACCCCCTTCCCCTTAGGAGCCGTGGCGTCTGAGAGGAGAACATGGCAGCGTTGCCTTCCAGTCCTCCTCTGTGTGCTGTGGCCTTGGACCCAGCAGATAGCCTCCAGGGATCTGGGCTGTGGAGCAGAGCAAGTGCTACAAAGTGTGTGAAATCGGGTAGGCGCTGCCAGTCAAGACAGGTTCTCTCTGGGAGACCGAGATAAGAAATCAGAGAATCGGTCCTAGGTAGGATCTGGCTCTCCTCTGGACGGTTCGTGGTGTCCTTTCTCAGTCACAGCCCAAGGAGTTTTGCGTTCTGGCTGCCTGGCCTGGGCGCAGTGTGGGTCGAAAGCTTCCTGTAAATCCAGGTGGAGTCTGCGGCAGGTGCCATGGGGGGGCAAAATAACTAGCTTAGGGTGGACAAGGCCATTCCTTTCCTCTCCTCTGGGCCATAGCCCTGGCCCCATCCCCAGGCCTTCAGAGAGACAGAGTGTGTGTTCCCATCCTCTGGTTCACTCCCTAAATGCCCACAAGGGCCAGGGCTGGGCCGGGCTAAAGCTGGGAGCCGGAAACTCCATCTAGGTCTCCCCTATGGGTGGCAGGAACTCAATTACTCGAGCCATCAGCACTACCTCCGTGATCTGTATAAGCAGGAAGCGGACGTCAGATCCCAGGTGTTCCAGTGTGGGATGCGGCTCTCTTAGCCAGTGTTGTGTTTTTGTTGTGGTTTTTTTTTTTTTTTTTTTTTTTACAGGCAGAGTGGACAATAAGAGAGACAGAGAGAAAGGTCTTCCTTTGCCGTTGGTTCACCCTCCAATGGCCGCTGCGGCTGATCCGATGGCAGGAGCCGGGTGCTTCTCCTGGTCTCCCATGGGGTGCAGGGCCCAAGCTTGGGCCATCACTTCACTGCGCTCTCTGGCCACAGCAGAGAGCTGGCCTGGAAGAGGGGCAACCGGGACAGAATCTGGCACCCCGACCGGGACTAGAACCCGGTGTGCTGGCGCCACAAGGCGGAGGATTAGCCTAGTGAGCCACGGCACCTGCCATAGCCAGTGTTTTAATTGCTTAGCCTAAATGCCTGCCCCAGGCTCACCATCTCTCACCCCGGAGAAGTGACTTTCCCTCACGGAGATGAGCCAAGAGCTGGTTGCATGGAGGGTTGAGGTGTCAGCTCTTCAGCTCAGCATAGTTGAGTCCAGAATTCCAGTTGTGCACCTGCTTCTTAGAACACCAGACTAAAGGATCTGGTTCCCGGGGATACACCGAACCGAGGTGGCCCATTTCTTCCTGTTCACCTGCATCCCTGACCTTCCCATAAAGAAGGCCCGAGCGAGCTGGTTTACTCCCACCCAACGTGGTGCACCTGTACCGGGCAGAGCTGTCCAGCCTCACCCTACGTAGGACCTAGGGTGTCACTTGCCTCCTCCCCCCACCCTCAAGAGGAGCTGAATAATGGACAAGCACTTGGAGACTGAGCCAGCCCAAGTTCTGGGATCCAATAGCCTTGTGGGTCTCACCATACTGGGTGGCAGTTTGTTCTGATGGTCATGTTGTGTGTCGGACAAGGTCAAGTGCTTCCTGAGGGTGGACATCCACTTCCACTGGGGCCCATAGTGTGTATTGAGAACCTGCAGGCTTGTGACATTCCTTGTGAGTCAGTGTGTGTGTGTGTGTGTGTGTCCGCCGCTGTCCTCACAGTGTGTCCTCAGAAAACACTTGTATCGCTCCCCCGACGATGCTGTGCGTCTGGGCGCCAATTACCAGGTTCATCAAGACCATCACGAGAGCCTTCAAGCTTGCTTTCCGAGCAGTTGCATTTCTGGGAGTGATATCCGCGGGGCTCGGCTGCTCCTGGCAGCCTGCCAGGCGGTGGTGTTCTTGGAGAGAGAAGTGGCGTGGTGCCCGGCCTTGGTGGCACCGCGGGATTCCATCCGGCAGGTGCAGTCTGGAGCCCCTGCCGAGGAGGCGGCGGGAGGGGAGCAGAGCCTGATGGGAGAGCCCGGGCCTCCTCCACATTCCTGATCTGCTCCCTGTGCTGAATCACGTCTGCTCCCTCCACAAAGAGAAACCTGCCTTTTGAGAATCCACCGCTCTGCTCTCGCCCGGCTGGGCTGGATCCAGGCGTTGTCTGCCGCAATAAAGAGGCAGACCGGTTCTGATGTCAGGGGCCTGTGTTGTTAGGGCTGCCGGGGACACAGCGGTCATTGTGTGGCCGGGCTTGACCGCAGGCCTGGTGGCTGGGCCGGCTACCCCGACCTCAGGGTCTGATGCGATAGAGACAGGGGACATTCTAGAACAAAATAGAGGGCCAGAAACTGCTGCTGTCTTGAGGAGCCTGGCCACTAGCCGTGGACGTCCAAGGTAAATGTGCCCTCCCCTGCCTGCTTCCCCAGTGTCATCTCATGTCCAGGGGTGCTGCCCTTCTGGGGCAGGGGCCATGAGCCAGGGATGTACCATGTAGCCACTTTTCAGGAACCTTCCCAGAACGGATGTGAGCTCTGCTTCGGGCACAGTGCCGCTGGCCGCTGGCCCTGGTGCTCTCCTGCAGGAGCCAGGAGCCAGCAGGCTTTGGCGTCGCCACTGTGAGCATGGCTAGATCATCCCCCTGTGACCTGTGAGGCCCATTCGATTGCTCCCCTACTCAGTTCCTGTGCCTGCTCCTCGTACCCCCATACCTCTCGCAGGTGAGAGGCGCCTGGCAAAGGGGTTGGCGGGAACAGTCTCCTATTTATTAATTTTTTTAAAAGATTTATTTTTTTTTGAAAGTCAGAGTTACAAAGAAAGAGAAGGAGAGGCAGAGACAGAGAGAGAGGTCTTTCATCCCTAGTTGGCCACAACCGCCGGAGCTGTGCCGATCTGAAGCCAGGAGCCAGGAGCCTCCTCTTGGTCTCCCCCATGGGTGCAGGGGCCCAAGTCCTTGGGCCACCTTCTACTGCTCTCCCAGGCCATAACAGAGAGCTGGTTGGGAAGCAGAGCAGCCAGGACTCGATCCAGCACTGCAGGTGGTGGCTTTACCTGCTGTGCCACAGCGCCAGCCCCTCTCTCTTTTATGTTAAAGATGCATTTATTTATTTGAAAGTGAGAGTTACAGAGAGAGACGAGAAAGAAAGGTCTTCCATCCGCTGGGTCACTCCCCTAGATGGCCACAACAGCCAGGGCTGTGCAGGGCTTAAGCCAGGACTTGTTCCAGGTCTCCCACGTGGGTGGCCTGGGCCTAAGCACTTGGTCCATCCTCTAGTGCTTTCCCAGGTGCATTAGCAGGGAGCTGGATTGGAAGTGGAGCAGCCAGGACTCAAACCAGCATCCATATGGGATGCCAGTGTCAACAGGCAGTGGCTTTATTCGCTAGGCCACAGCACCGGCCTCACGACCAGGGTTTTTCTGCAGTCCCCGTAGGAATATCCACCGGGTGGAGTGGAGATGTGAGAAGATCCCCTCCTGACAGTGGGGCTCCTGGGCCAGCCATATGCCCTCCCCTCCTATCCGCAGCAAGAGCAGATGAGAAAATCTCTCTCTCTCTCACCCACACGTGCACACACGCACACACACATATACACATTCCTCCTGGCTGCCACGTGTCTTCCTCCCATTAGTCTCCTGTAACAAAATACCATCGTCCCCTTAGAGGCTTGTAAGTAGCAGAAACTTATCCACACAGCCTGGAGGTTGCAGACTTTATCAGCTGAGGCCTGAAGCTCTAGTCCCTGAGAGCACCCGCAGACCACCCCCATCCCAACCCCCTCCCCCTGGGGGTTGAGGGTTTCCACCATGGAATTGTAGCGGTGGGGGTGGCAAACGCTCCTGCTCAGAGAAACCGGGACCTGAAACCGCAGATCCCAGCGCTGTATCTGGGGCTCACCGAGACTCAAAGAGCCGCCTGCGTGTTCTAAATGAGAACAGAGACCTCAGAGAGCAGAGCAGGGCGGAGCAGGGGCGGAGACCCCTCTTCCAGTGCCGGCTCTCTCCTCCCACCCACCAGGCCCCAGAGCAGGGCCCACGTGGCTCCCCGGGATCATTTCCCAGCCTGCTTTTTTTTTTTTTTTTTTTTTTTAACTTTTATTAGCTCAGACTCCTGGCTGCTGTAGCCACAGGCAGTTCTGCCGCTGGCTGCTCTCAGAGGGCTGTGGCGTTTGGCTGTTTCTCACTTGATCCTCAACCAGGGTGGACGCAGGTGTCCGGCAGCGTAGGGGGACCCACGTGTGCCTGCCAGCAGAGGGACTGGCCTCGCCTGGGACCCCTGTGCTGTGGTTGCAATGCATCCCCCAAATTTCATACATTAGAAACCTAATCCCCAAGTCCAGCAGGGGCGTGGGGAGGAGGGAGAGTGGTGATTAGGATTGGATAAAGTGGTCAGCACGGGATTGGTGACTTCCTGAGAAGAAGAGAGATCGGGGCTGGCACGGGCTTGCTCGGTGCGTGGTGCCTTCTGTGTTAGGGCACAGCAGGAAGGCCCTCACCAGAGGCTGCACCTGGCCCTTGCTGCCCCAGCCTCCATCGTGAGCTGAGTTCATCTCTACTCAGTCGCAGCTATTTGGCTATAACAGCAGGAAATGCACTTGATCGCTGTGCCCACCCGTGGGGCTGCCCTCACCCCTGCTCTGTCCTCAGGGTCCCTGTGTAACTGCTCTCTCTGGATCTCCCCTCTGTACTGAAAAGGAAACTTTTTTTTAAAAGATTGATTGATTTGAAAGGCAGAGTTACAGAGCGACAGGGAGAGACACAGAGAGAGAGAGAGGTCTTCCATCTGCTGATTCACTCCCCAGATGGCCACAACAGCCAGAGCTGGGCCAGGCCGAAGTCAGGAGCTTGGAACTTCATCTGGGTTTCCCATGTGAGTGACAGGGCCCAAGCACTTGGGCTGTTTGCTGCTGCCTTCCCAGGCACACTAACAGGGAGCTGGATTGGAAGTGGAGCAGCTGGGATTCGAGAGGCAGCTGGTAGGCACTGTGGCTTCAGAGTGATTGTGGAGCTGGCTGTAGCTGGTTGGTCGCCAGTGGCCATCGGGTTCTGGCCACTGACGCAACGAGGAGGCAGAGCCAGGAGCCCTGTGACCATGGCATGGCGCGTAGACGCAGGTGCAGGGCACATGGCCCCTCCTCTCCCGCAGGTGCAGGCTTAGGTGTAGTCCCAGGCTCCAGACCAGGAGCTTCCGGGAGCCAAGCCTCCCCTGCTACCCACCCAATTGCTGCTTGGGGCTTTGCCTCACCTGCTCTGCCAGGCCTCTCCCAGTAGCCTTGGTGCTCAAGGCTGTCCCTGTCTTACCCACTAGGGTATCGCCAGGATTCTCGCAGAGCACACCTAGGGCTACTGTCCCCCTAGAGCTGCCCCGCCCCTCCAAGGAGGCTCCCAGAATACCTTTCTCCCATCAAGGGCCACTGGGCAAGCGACCCAGCACTTTCTGCCTGGCAGGTCTGCACCTGTCTCTCTCTCTCGGCCTCTGCCACCAGAGGATGGGCAGGGCTCGGCTTTAATGTCCTCGGAGTTCTGAGGGGCCTGGACCTGCCCCTCCCACTCCCTGGGAGAGTTGGAGGGAGGGGGAGGGGTTGTTTCGGCTGTTCTTTTTTTTTTTGACAGACAGAGTGGACAGTGAGAGAGAGAGACAAAGAGAAAGATCTTCCTTTTGCCGTTGGTTCACCCTCCAATGGCTGCCACGGCCAGTGCATCACACTGATCCGAAGGCCGGAGCCAGGTGCTTCTCCTGGTCTCCCATGGGGTGCAGGGCCCAAGCATTTGGGCCATCCTCCACTGTACTCCCTGGTCACAGCAGAGAGCTGGCCTGGAAGGGGGGCAACCGGGACAGAATCCGGCGCCCCGACCGGGACTAGAACCCGGTGTGCCGGCGCCGCAAGGCAGAGGATTAGCCTAGTGAGCCGCAGCGCCGGCCACGGCTCTTCTTGAGTGTGGTGCTCAGTAGCTGAGCTAACAGCCTGCACCTGCACCCCTACCCAGTGATTCCCCGCGGGGAAGGGCTGGAAGCTGAAGCCAGTGAGTAACTCAGGTCCCCTCCTCAGGGCAGGAAGGGCTCTGGGACCCAGAAGACCCTTTGGGCCCCTTCACAGTTCCCAGGGGCAGGACCTGGAGGTGGGTGGGGGGGTGTCATTCTCTGGAGCATGTTCTCTGAGTGACATTTTTTAAAAGATTTATGTATTTATTTATTTGAAAGGCAGAGTTTCGGAGAGAGAGACGGGGAGAGACAGAGAAAGAGATCCTCCACCTGCTAGTTCACTCCACGGATGACCACAATGGCCAGGGTGAAGCCAGGAGCCTGGAGCTTCATCCACATGTCCCATGTGGGTGGCAGGGCCCCAAGCACTTGGACCATCTTCTGCTGCTTTCCCAGGCGCATTAGCCGGGAGCTGCATTGGAAGTGGAGCAGATGTGGAGACAAAGTGGCAAAGATGGCAATGCCATAACAGAGGGAGGAACAGGACTGTGACTTGAACAGAAGGTGTGCCCAGGAGGGAGTGTGTCTCCCGGGCAGCCCTGGAGAAGACCGAGCACCTGGGGGTGTGGAGGGCATCCAGTGAGTCAGCCAAGGAGGCCCAGCCTTTCCCTGGGTTTCCTTTAGGAGGTGCTGGGCCACTTCTGGCCCCTACTGTACCACTGTAAGAAGACAGCACCACCCTGGTTGGGTGCAGCCAGAGTTAAGGCTTGGTCATTTCAGCCCCACCCAGACGCCCTTGTGCAGTGCATGCCCTATACAGCTGTATTCCACAGCCTTGTGAGAGCACCCGGAAGTTCAAAGTCTACTGGCCAGGCTGAGTAAGTTCCGAATCAGTATCAGCTGAGACCAGTCAGGAGCATATCTCGTCTCTCTCAGCCAGCACCTGACTTCCGTCTCCTGAATCAGGGAGCTGAATCCATGGGGCGGCGTGTTCTTCTAGCAGGTTCCAGCGCAATGCTCCTGCCCCTCGGAGGACATGAGACAGGCACCGTGGATGGGCCTGGAGTCTGGCTCAGTCGAGGGCATTGAGGCCAAAAGCCAGGAGCCCGGAGCTTCTTCTGGGCCTCCCACATAGGAGCTGGGGCCGGCTGCTGCTGCTTTCCCAGGCACATTAGCAGGGAGGGAGCTGGATTGGAAGTGGAACAGCCAGGTGTTCATATGGGACGCCCCTGTCTCTTAACCCACCCCGCCCCAGCGCCAGCCCCTCCTTTGCAACCTTTAAAGGTTCCTGGATTCGTCCCTGGTGCTGCTGGTGGGAGCACCTGTTCCCTGCACCCATGGGGATTCCCATATCAGGCCCTCAAGAGAGGGGAGCTTTAGATGAGCATTGGTGGCTCTGCCCAGCCGGGGGTGCCTTGGAGGCCCTGGGAAAAAAACTTGTCCTGGGCCGGCTGCACCCTCCCCGCCGTCCAGAGAGCAACACGAGAGGAGCCAGAGGAGCCGCAGACCAGACCGCTGAGCTCCTGGCCCCTAGGGGTTCTTCCTCCTCCTCCTCCTCCTCCTCCTCCTCCTCCACTTCCTGCTGGAGTTGGGAGTGAGCTGGATTCCTATCCAGGCTGACTCATCTCGCTTACCCAGGGGGAGGGCAGTGAGAGGTCTGAGTCCAGATTCTTGGAGGTTTCTCCTTGGCCTTGGCCGCGCCTCTGACCTAGAGGTTTAAAGTGGAGCAGAGCCTTATCTCGTGGCAATGGTTGATTCCATGTGTCGGATGCAGCTGGGCGATGGGACCCAGCTTTGGGGTCACTCTGTAGCCTGGGTGTTGCTGTGAAAGTATTTTTTTAGATGTGATTAACATGTAAATCAGTTAGACTTTGAATGCAAACAAGTCCAAGACCTTCATAATAAATTGGATCAAATAAACAAATAAATAAAGGATGTGGGGGCTGGCGCTGTGGCGTAGTAGGTTAACCCTCTGCCTGCAGCACTGGTATCCTATATGGTTGCCGGTTCAAGTCCTGGCTGCTCCACTTCTGATCCCACTCCCTGCTAATGCGCCTGGGAAAGCAGCAGAAGATGGCCCAAGTCCTTGGGCCCTTGCACCCATGTGGGAGATCTGGAAGAAGCTCCTGGCTCCTGGCTTCAGATCAGCCCAGCTCCGGCCATTGCGACCGTTTTGGAGAGTGAACCAACGGATGAAAGACCTGTCTCTCTGTCTCTCCCTCCCACTGCCTATAACTCTGCCTCTCGAATAAATAAATAAATCTTTTTTTTTTTTTTTTTGACAGGCAGGAGTGGACAGTGAGAGAGAGAGACAGAGAGAAAGGTCTTCCTTTGCCGTTGGTTCACCCTCCAATGGCCGCCGCGGCCAGCGCACTGCAACCAGCGCACCGCGCCGATCCAATGGCAGGAGTCAGGTACTTATCCTGGTCTCCCATGGGGTGCAGGGCCCAAGCACTTGGGCCATCCTCCACTGCACTCCCTGGCCACAGCAGAGAGCTGGCCTGGAAGAGGGGCAGCCGGGACAGAATCCGGCGCCCTGACCGGGACTAGAACCCGGTGTGCCAGCGCCGCAAGGTGGAGGATTAGCATAGTGAGCCGCGGCGCTGGCCGTAATCTTTTAAAAATAATAATAATAATTTGGTTCCCTGGTTGGGCCTCACCCAATCAGTTGAAAGCACTAAGGAAGAAGGCTTCTTCCTCCAGACGCAAGATACACCCTCCCTGGGCCTCCAGCCTCCCAGCCTGCCTGCGGCTCTCACACCTGCCAGGCCCAACCATCATGTGAACCAATTCCTTAAAAACCAGCCAATCGCGTGTGTGCGTGCGCACACGCACACACACACACCTGCATTACTGGTTCTGTTTCTTTGAAGAACCCCAACTAACACACTTGACTTCCCAAGACTGTTGGCCGGGAGAGATGGCCTTAAGGATTTCTGGAGACTCTGGGGCCCTCTTTGCCCCTGCCACGTGTTCAATGCATCCAACACCCACCCTCCCAGTCCTCAGCTTCTCCCTGCTCCCCCCAAGTCTGTACTGCTTAGATTGGGAGGGGTCCCCTAAGTCACTCCTCTGCCTCTCTGCTGGTATCTCCCAACCCTTTGATGAGTATCATCGGAATTAGACGAAATTTCCCGGCAAGAGGGACTGATGGCCTTAAATCCGTTTGCGGCGGCGAGGGGTGGGGGGGCGGATAAAACAGCTGATTCAGATTATCTCCCAAGCGGAGAGATGAGCAGGCACTGGGATGGATGACAGAGTCCGGAGAATTCCTGGAATGTAGGACCTCCGGGGACCATCGGGTTCCAGGCAGGCAGGCAGGGGTTCTGCAGAATCCCGGTCCCACCGGACGCTGGGGGCAGGACGAGGGAGGGGCTCGGGAAAGCAGCTTGGGAAACAGCACAGATGCTGTCGCCGGCACCAGGCCTGCAGCCGGAGTGCCCAGCGGGAGAAAGAAAAGGGTTTATTTGCTGAAGTGTTTTGGCTCCAAACCAATTTGGTCCAAGTCTCTCTCCTGCTTCCTGTCACTCTGGGAGTGGAGGAGCTGGTGCCACCCTCTCATTTGTGGCTGCAGAGAGAGGGTGACCTGGGGTCGAACCCTGCACCAGGTTTCCTGCCCCCGCGCTGAGCCACGTCTGACCACGCCTCCCGCCTAACTTCAGATTTTATTTTTTTTCTTCCTGCGGAGAACAAACCCATCCTTTTGGTATTTATTTGTTGCTGCTGCCCGTTTCTTGGATTTTAATTCAATTACGCTTGGCAACGGCCGGGCAGCTATTTCCAGAGGCCCGTTTCGTGCACGGGCTGTCATTTTGGAAGATTTAAGAGGCAAGCAATGCAAACTAATCCCGCAGCCCACCCCTCGCTCAGCCAAATGCCCCGACCTCTCCGTGCTGGCTGCCGCTGTGGGGACACTTGTCACATGGAAGGAGGGCCGGCCTGGCGGGAGCCTGGCTTGGCAAGCCCGCAGGGGAGCAGGTGGCCTTGGGGAAGCGGCAGAGCTGGGAGCCAGCGCTGGGCTGGGAGCAGAGAACCCTACTCACGGCCTGCCCCTCGGCCAGGCTGGGCAAGTGGGCCTGGAGAGATGCGGATGCTGTCCTTGACCTCCGTGAGCAGTTCCTTTGCTTGGTCCCCAAGCAGAGCGGCCTTGCCAGCGCCATCTGCTGGGGGCCCAGCCTGGGGGGTCACCTGCTCTTCAGCAGGGGTCCCGTGCACAGGGCGTTCCCTTAATGCAGGAGGGGAGTGTGGTGCTTGCTTTTACTGCTTTCACAAATTGGCTTTGCTTTGGGGTTCGCCTCCAGGCCCACCCGCCTACTGTAGGGGCCAGCGGTGTTAAGCTGCCTCTTGGGAATCCATCAGGTCTCCTATCAGAACACCCGTGCCAGGCGTAACATGCTATGCCAAAGCCCCGGCCCCTAAATAAATCTTTAACCAACATCTTGTTATTAAAGAACTACTTAGGAATCTGGGCAAGTTGTGCTTTTTTAGGATGGGTATCTATAAAAGGGATATGTTAAATTTAGAAAAATCTCTCCAAGACAATTAGAGAAATTTCATGACCTACGTTATAAACCCCCTACCCTTGAACATGATGGTTTACATTTACTAGATTCATGAAGAGAATAATGACACGGGTATGTTAAACTTAAAAACTCGGTTTTTTTTTTTTTTTTTTTTTTTTTGACAGGCAGAATGGACAGTGAGAGAGAGACAGAGAGAAAGGTCTTCCTTTGCCGTTGGTTCACCCTCCAATGGCCGCTGCAGCCAGCGCGCTGCAGCCGGCGCACCGCGCTGATCCAATGGCAGGAGCCAGGTACTTCTGGTCTCCCATGGGGTGCATGGCCCAAGCACTTGGGCCATCCTCCACTGCACTCCCTGGCCACAGCAGAGAGCTGGCCTGGAAGAGGGGCAACCGGGACAGAATCTGGTGCCCTGACCGGGACTAGAACCCGGTGTGCCGGCGCTGCAAGTCGGAGGATTAGCCTAGTGAGCCACAGCGCCGGCCAAAAACTCGATTTTAAAATTTTCTGCTTCCTGGCCGGCGCCGCAGCTCAATAGGCTAATCCTCCACCTGCGGCGCCGGCACACCGGGTTCTAGTCCCGGTCGGGGCGCCGGATTCTGTCCCCGTTGCCCCTCTTCCAGTCCAGCTCTCTGCTGTGGCCAGGGAATGCAGTGGAGGATGGCCCAAGTGCTTGGGTCCTGCACCCCATGGGAGACCAGGAGAAGCACCTGGCTCCTGCCTTCGGATCAGCACGGTGCACCGGCCGCGGCGGCCATTGGAGGGTGAACCAACGGCAAAAGGAAGACCTTTCTCTCTCTCTCTCTCTCTCTCTCACTGTCCACTCTACATGTCAAAAAAAAAATTTTTTTTTCCGCTTCCTGGCTTCTGCATGGCCCAGCCCTGGCCGTTGTGGCCATTCAGAGAGTGAACCAACAGATGGAAGAGCTCTCTTTCTGTCTCCGTCTCCTGGCTCCTGGCTCCTCTTGCTGCTGGGGAGTGAACTAGTGGATGGAAGATTTTTCTCTGTCCACCTTTCAAATAAGGTGGTGGGGGGAGAAGGGGAAGGAAGGAAGAAGTCACCTAGAGTGACTGACCCGGACTAGATGGGTTTCTGTTAGGCACCTGCTGCAATGTTTGCACAAAGAGGAAATTGCCTCTGAGGATGCATTTCGCAAAAGACATCCTCATCAGTAAAGGATGCACAGCTGTGTGTGTGTGTGTGTGTGTGTGTGTGAATGGACATGCCAGGACACTAAAGCTAGGATGAGACAGATGAGGAGGAGCCCTGCAGAGTCCTGGAGGACAACTCTTTTAAAAAAAAATTTAGGGCCTGGCATTGTGGCATAGTGTGTAAAGCTGCTGCCTGCAGTGCCGGCATCCCGTATGGGCACTGATTCGAGTCCTGGCTGCTCCACTTCTGATCCAGCTCCCTACTAATGCACCTGGGAAAGCAGTGGAAGAAGACCCAAGTGCTTGGGACCCTGCACTCATGTGGGAGCCCTGGATGAAGCTCCTGGCTCCTGGCTTTGGCCTGGCCCAGCTCTGGCTGTTGCAGCTATTTGAGAGTGAACCATTGTATGGAAGATCTCTCTGTCTCTCTCTCTCTCTCTCTCTGACATTCCCTATGAGTGCTGGTTCGAGTCCCAGCTGCTCCACTTCCAATCCAGACCCTTGCTAATGCACCCGGGAAAGCAGCAGGAGACAGCCCAATAGCTTGGGCCTCTGCCACCCGCATGTGAGACCTGGATGGAGTTCCTGACTCCTGGCTTAGGCCTGGCCCAGCCCCAGCCATTCTGGCCATTTGGGACGTGAACCAGTGGATGGAAGATCTCTAGTTTTTTTCTGTCTGTCTGTCTGTCTCTCTCTCTCTCTCTGTCTGCTTTTCAAATAAATAAATAAATCTTTAACAGGAAAAAAAAGTTCACGTAAGATGCATACTATGAAGAACTATGCATGGATTTCAGATATCTTTTGCTTCAAAATAAACTTACATTTTAATTCAGTTCTTCCACAAACATTGTGAAGTACACTCCTGCTTACCAGTGGCTGAGCTCACTGTTTTCTGTTGGTGTCGTAAAAGAAAAATCACATGAAGTTTCCCATCCTAACCATTAAGTGCACCATCTGGTGGTGTTAAGTGCACTCATATTGGAGTGCAGGCACCACCTCTGGCCAGTTCTAGAACTTTCTCAGCTTCCCAAACTGAAACTCCAGCCCCATTAGACACTAACCCCCAGCGCCAGTATAGCCCCTGGCAACCACCATTCTCCCTCTGTCCCTGACATAGACTATGTGTAAGAGTTCTTCAGAGCCTTTGTGGAAACTGAATTTAAAGATAAGTTTATTTGGGTGCCAAAAAATAAGTAAAAAAGCAAACCGAAGGGCAAGTGTTGGGCACAACAGTTAAGACGCCACTCGGGATGCCAGCAGCCCCTGTTGGAGTGCTAGGATCCGGTCCCCGTTTCCAGTTCCAGCTTCCTGCTTCCCTGGGAGGCAGCATATGCGGGCTAAGCAGTTGGGTCCTTGCCACCCACATGGGAGACCCCAATGGAGTTCCGAGCTCCCAGCTTCAGCCTGGCCCGGCCCTGGCTGTTGTGGGCATTTGGGGAGTGAACTGGAGAATAGAAGCGCTCTCTCGCGCGCGCTCTCTCTCTCTCTCTCTCTCTCTCTCTCTCTTCTCTGGTTGCCTTTCCAATAAATATCTTTCAAAAGTTCATGAAAAACACATATTACAAAATATGCCTGGATTTCAAAGCTCGGGGGCACGTGGTCCAACAGGAAGCACATTCTAGTAGCCCAGTTCTGCTTAGGGAACACACAGCCCAGGAGGGCAGACCAGGCACCTTCAGGACACCCCGGGCTGGGGGGACTGTGAGCAGACTCCTGGCCGTGAGGGCCTGGGTTGCCTACAGCTGCCTGGGGTCGGCAGTCCAGGAGGGGAGGGGTCTGGACTGCCTGCCTAGGCCCCCCCACCCCCCACCCCTGTCTTGCCTGTGTATTCCTCTCCTGGGGCTCCTCCAACCCCTCCCCACTGCCTGGGCCATTTAGGGCCTCAGGAATGTATTATGCCACCAGCAGGGTGCTGGGCAGACCCCAGGGGAGAGTCTGCCTTTTCTAGTGCAGCCGCATCCCTGTCTGCCTCCCCCTGCACCTGCACCTCACCCCTGCCCTCTCTCTGTGTCTCCTGTAAGGATTGGGCGTAGGGTCCACCTGGAGAAACCAGAGTGATCTCACCTTGGGATCCTTAAGGATCTGCAAAGGCCCTTGTTTCAAATGAGACCACATCTGTCGGTTTTCGGGGGGGTGGGCAAGAGCGTGGCTGTGTCTCTTGGGGGGACACCCTTTAGCTTGCTACCTCCCGCAGCTGTGTCTGGCTTTCCATGGGCACCATGTCCCCCAGGCTCCCCTCTCTTTCCCAGGAGACGGGGGGGGGGGGCACATTCAGATTCTGCTCTCTTGCCTAGGAGACAGCTGTCTGCTCGCAGGGATCCTGAACCCTGAGACATCTGGCTTCTCTCCCTGGTGGTTGCACCGCCTTAACTGCATCTGACACTTCCCTCCCCCGGGAGCCCCCAGGGCCAGCTAGCGTGTCCCTGGGAAGGGGCCCGGTGGTCCCCCAAGCTGTGCCCACCCTGAGCCGCCTCTGAACTTGCAGGCCAGCAGGGGCAGAGGCAGCCCCGTGCGGCCCCCTGCTTGCGCTCCGGGCTAATTAATTCCCTGCTGGTGGACTCTGTTTGATTGCAACCTTATTAAGCAGCTTTGCACCTTGGAGCTCTCCGGCTGCCTCTGCCATGAATATTCAGAGCTCGCCACCACCAGGCCCCCTCCCCTGGCTGTGACGCTGCAGAAACTGTGCAGTCATTCATGCTGGGGGGTGGGGGGGGTGGGGGCAGAGAGAGACGGAGAGTCAGGCTGATTTCCCGTGGGGCCTGCCTTCTGGGGATGGGTGTGAAACCGCCAGTTTCAGAGCCAAGCGGGGAAGCTGAGGTTTAAAATAGAGCCGGCCTGGCAGCCTCCTCGGCGGCACCTCCCAGCCTTCCCCTGAAACCCCTGAGACAGACCAGAAAGGAGACGTCTGGGAACCCTGGAGACAGAGAGAGGTGGACAACAGGACAGGAAGCTGCTGTCACTCTCTCCAGACGCCTGGAGCCAGTCCAAGAAAGACATCGTCCAGGAATGTGAGACCGCCTGTGGAAGCGAGGCAGGAAGCCCCCTTCTCTGTCCATCCCAGGACACAAAATCAGGCGACCCGCACTGTCCCTGGCGGCTGATGACAGGGGGTGGACAGCACTGCTGCCAGCCTCACCCTGGCTGCACTCCTGTGTCTGTCCAGAGAGCATGGCTCTTGGAAACCAATGGGCGTGAGAGGGACAGGGGCAGCCCGGAGTCCAGTATCCTCGGTGGGCTGGGGCAGGCTCAGGACACGCGCTGGGGACACTGCTGTAGACTTCCCCGAACTCTACTGTTGCGGATCCCAGAGACGCAGGCCGTGGGGGTGACTGTGTTCCTTCTCAAGGTCAGAGTTGTATCAGCTCCATGCCTGGGGCCAGGCTCCTCTGCAAGCTGGAGCCAGCCCAGGAGGACTCAGCCCTCCGCCCTAGGAAGGTGGCCATGAGGTCATAGACAGGTGGTAGGCGGGGCCTCCCTAGACCCCGCCTTCTGCAAGGGCCCGCAGGTGGGGAGAAGAGGGCCTGATGGAGAGGGTAAATACCAGGGAGCCTGAACCCTGGCTGCTGGAAGCAACCTGCGGCGGCAAGACCAAGAGGAAATGAACTTGGTAGGGGGGGACAGCAAGGTCGGCTGTCACCTGTGGTGCCGGTTTGAGTCCCTGCTAATGCCCCTGGGAAAGCAGCGGAAGATGGCCCAAGTGCTTAGGCCCCTGCACCCATGTGGGAGACCCAGGAGAAGCTCCTGGCTCCTGGCTTCAGATTGGCTCAGCTCCAGACCTGACATGGCGGCCACTCTGCAGTCCTCAGGGGAGGCACTGAGAAAAGTTCATGGAAGACGGAAAAGCTGAGTTTATGGCTGGCGCTGCAGCTCACTAGGCTAATCCTCCGCCTTGCGGCGCCGGCACACCGGGTTCTAGTCCCGGTCGGGGCGCCGGATTCTGTCCCAGTTGCCCCTCTTCCAGGCCAGCTCTCTGCTGTGGCCAGGGAGTGCAGTGGAGGATGGCCCAAGTGCTTGGGCCCTGCACCCCATGGGAGACCAGGAGAAGTACCTGGCTCCTGCCATCGGATCAGCGCGGTGCGCCGGCCGCAGTGCACCAGCCGCGGCAGCCATTTGGAGGGTGAACCAATGGCAAAGGAAGACCTTTCTCTCTGTCTCTCTCTCTCTCTCTCTCTCTCACTGTCTAACTCTGCCTGTCCAAAAAAAAAAAAAAAAAAGATTTAAAAAGCTGAGTTTATGTCGGTGAACAACGGGGGAATCCGTGAATACGCACCAGGGGTCTTCAGAAAGTTTGTGGAAAGTGCGGGTTAGGAAAAGGCTGCGTGGATTTCAGAAATGTTGTGTACCAAAGCCGACTCCTCTTTCCTTGCCATTTCCCCATGAGCTTTTCTTGTGCACTGATGTCACAGAATGTGAAGTGAGCCTTCCAGAAGCCACTTTCTCCCAGGTCACCACATTCTTCTAGCCCAGCAGCGCGCGGTCTCTCTCTCTCTCTCTCTCTCTCATATCAGGATATCTTTATATTCTTTAAAATCTCTGAAGACCTCAAAGAGGTTTACTCTATATGGGGTCATATTTAATGCCAGTTACAGTATTAGAAATTAAAGCAACACCTAGCAGCGCCGGCACACCGGGTTCTAGTCCCGGTCAGGGCGCCGGATTCTGTCCCGGTTGCCCCTCTTCCAGGCCAGCTCTCTGCTGTGGCCAGGGAGTGCAGTGGAGGATGGCCCAAGTCCTTGGGCCCTGCACCCCATGGGAGACCAGGATAAGTTCCTGGCTCCCGCCTTCAGATCAGCACGGCGCGCCGGCCGCAGCGAACGGCCATGGCGGCCATTGGAGGGTGAACCAACGGCCAAAGGAAGACCTTTCTCTCTGTCTCTCTCTCTCTCACTATCCACTCTGCCTGTCAAAAAAAAAAAAAAAAAAAAAAAAAAAAAAAAAAGAAAGAAAGAAAAAGAAAAGAAAGAAATTAAAGCAAAATGTTTTTAAAGAACATTTGCTTTTTTTTTTTTTTTTTTTTTTGGACAGGCAGAGTTAGACAGTGAGAGAGAGAGAGTTGAAGGTCTTCCTTCCGTTGGTTCACCCCCCAAATGGCTGGTGCATTGCGCCAATCCAAAGCCAGGAGCCAGGTGCCTCCTCCTGGTCTCCCAAGTGGGTGCAGGGCCCAAGCACTTGGGCCATCCTCCAGTGCACTCCCGGGTCACAGCAGAGAGCTGGACTGGAAGAGGAGCCACCGGGACAGAATCTAGATCATTTGCTTATTTGAAAGGCAGAGCATGAGAGAGAGGAAGGGAGAGAGAGAGAGAGAGAGAGAGAGAGAGCAAGATCTTCCATCCACTGATTTTTCTCTTCAAATGGATATAGTGGCCAAGGTTGGGCCAACTGGAAGCCAGGAACCAGGCTCCATCTAGGTATCTCACGTGGGGAGCAGGGGTCCAAGCACTTGGGCCATCTTCTGCTGCTTTCCCAGGCGCATTAGCAGGGACCTGGATCAGAAGTGGAGCAGCCGGGACTCCAGCCAGCACTCCAGTATGGAATACCAGCATCTCAAGTGGTGGCTGGGCCTGCTGCGCCACAACACTGGCCCCAAAACAAAGATATTTTAAAGATTTATTGAGGGGGGCAGTGCTGCGGCACAGCAGGTAGAACTGTCGCCTGCAGTGCCGGCATCCCACTTAGAGTCCCGGCTGCTCCACTTCCCATCCAGCTCTCTGCTATATCCTGGGAAAGCAGTGGAAGATGGTCCAAGTCCTTGGGCCCCTGCACCTGCGTGAGAGACCAGGAAGAAGCTCCTGGCTGCTGGCTTCAGATCAGTGTAGCTCCAGCCAATTGGGGAGTGAACCAGCAGATGGAAGACCTCTCTATCTTTCTGCCTCTGCCTCTCTGTAATTCTGCCTTTCAAATAAATAAATATTTTTTAAAAAAAAGTATGTCATTTAAAAAAAATATTTATTTAGGGACAGCCGTCTAGCCTAGCGGTTAGGTGCCTAGGTCCCACATCAGAGTACCTGGATTGGATTCCTGGCTCCAGCTTCCTGCTAATGTGCGCCCTGGAAGGCAGCAATGGTGGCTTAAGTAATTGGGCTCCTGCCACGCATGTGGGAGACCTCGACAGAGCTCCCGGCTCCCAGCTTGGGCCTGGCCTAGTCCAGCCCATGTGGATATGTGCGGGGAGTGACCCTGCAGGTGACAGCGCTCTCTCAAAAAAAAAAAAAAATCTAATTTTTTAAAATAAAATGTACTTGTAGGCCACATACGGAAAAATACATTTTTTAGGAAATTCTGTTTCCGAAAAGAAAAAGCCGTAGGGAAGAGTTGGCAATGCCTCGAATCTCTGCGGGGCTTTCATGAGGGCTGCTCCTGCCACACGTGCTCTGTTTGACCCCAGTGGAGAAAGGCCAGGGTCCCACAGGTATCTTATTGGGAAAGAGGACTTCACAATTTGTGCAACCTGGTACCCTGGCCCCAGGCCCACCCCCACTCCCGGTAGGCGCTGAGTGGGCCCCTGAGCCCCAGCCCCAGTACCCGGGGCCCAGCGGCTCTATCAGGGTGCTGGGAGCGTGACTCAGCCAGCGGAGTCACAGGCACACCTGCTGAGGACTCAGAAGCCCCCAGACTTTCTGCAGAGCGACCGGCCCCACACACAGTTCCCAGGCAGGGTCCCAGAATCAGGGCCGGTGGGCTGTGGCTTTGCCGCTTCTGGACTGGAGTCTTCCGCCGCCCTCCGCGCATGCAGCAGGCGTCAACCCGAGGCAACCCGAGGCACGCCAGGGGCGCAGGACCGTGGGTGGGTACGGAGGCTGGCGTGTGGGTGGTGACCCTCGCATCCTGGAGCCGCACGGGGCCCACGAGCAGCAGGCAAGGTCGAAATAAAGACATGAAGCCATAAAGCGTGCAGCAGCAGCGGCCTTTAGCCGTCTTGGGCTTATCTGATTTTTCCTGGGATCTGCCCGAGGGCGAGCTGGAATTCCCAGGGAGGCTCGGCTGTGACTCACCCAGAGCCAAACCCTCCAGGGACAGCCTTCCTGCCCCCACACTCCTTCCACCCTCCGACTCCCTCCCTCTCCGCAGAACTACAGGAACACAAAGACTGGGTGACCCGGAGGGCAGTGGAGGTGGCAGGAGAGAAGGAGACCCCATCTGCTGCTGCTTGGGCTGTGCCTTAGCAGGGAGCTGGAATCGGGAGCTGAACCCAGGTGCTTCTCCAGGGAGACCCTGCCCCTTGGGCTTCACCTCTGGGTCATTTTGCATCTCCCTGGACCTGCCCATGGCCCCAGGCTCCGCGATTGGGTTTTTTTCTGGATCCTTCCAGGATGGGACAACCATAACACACGGAGCTCAGGACCCCACCAAGCCACCATCTAGGGTTTCCAAATTTTTCTTTGGCAGTAAAACCACATTTGTTTCTGTGTTGCCAAGAGCTGGGGCCAACAGCTGTTACCCGCTCTGACCTCCCTCTTGTCCCCACCCCTGGCCCCCACGTGCCAGCCCTGAGATCCCAGAACACACACTGCAGTAGCGGACGGTGGCTCATCTGCCCATTGCACAGATGCGGAAGCCGAGTCCAGGAGGGAGGACTCTTGTCCACAAGACTTGGGAGTCAGCCCAGGGCTAGAAGCCATCCCTTTGTCCCGGGGAGCAGGGATGGCTGTTAGGGGCTCACAGGAGGTGAAGCAGGAGTTGGGGGGGACAGAAGCCGCATTAAGGTGACACCTGCAGAGGCTTATTTTGCTAATAAGCATCGTCTGCCCGCCTCCAGCCATCAGCAGGGGTCTGGCTGGGAAGGTGGCTGCCCGGTGGGATGGGACCCAAGCCCCTCACCCTGCGGCCCTCCTGCCCCGTGCCCAGCTCCTCTGCCCCTACCCCCCAATTACTGGGTAACAATTTGTGTCCTGGGGACCCCCCCCTGCATTTCCACCCAGGCCCCACACCCCCCTCCTGACCACAGGCTAGTATGGACCACATGTGCCAAGATCCCTGCCAGGGGCTGGCACTGTGGCACAGCAGGTTACACAGCTACTAAGGATGCCAGCATCCCACACCAGAGCACCGGTTCAAATCCTGGCTGCTCCACTTCCAATCCAGCTCCCTGTGAATGCGCCTGGGAAAGCAGCAGAAATTGGCTCAAGTCATGGGAGACCCAGATATAGTTCCAGGCTCCTGGCTTCAGCCTGACCCAGCCTTTGGCCGTTGGCAGGTGTTGGGGGAGTGGCCCAGTGGATGGGAGATCTCTTTCTTTCTCTCTGCCTTTCAGATAAATAAATCTTTTTTTTAAGGAGAGAAGCACTGACCAGGGGAGGGGGCACTGTTGGTGACTTCCCTGCCAGAAGCTTTGCATGGTCACTCGGTGTCATTTCTTCCACCAACCCACGAGACTGGGGTCACAGCAAACGCAGCCAAGTGTCAGTCAGTGATCCTGGCTCAAGCCCTTGGCAGGGAGGGGTTGATTCCAGATTCGGCCCCCAGAGAAGCTGCCCGTGGGAGGTCACCACACTCAGGGACACCACAGTGGCCAAGCCCTGGGGCTGAGCAGGCGCTGTAGAAACTGCGGAGGCTGAGATGGCTCCTCTGAGCTGTTCCTGGCCAGGGCACTGGGGGAGGCCGAGCCGCGGTCTCTGGCCACTTCTTCAGCCTATGCTTGGTGAGCTGGGTGGAGCCCAAGGGTCAGGAGGCGTGGCCGGCCGCCAACCTCTGGGCATCCTTTGCTCTTGCAGGACCTGGGCATGGAGTCGACCTCGCTGGACGACGTGCTGTACCGCTACGCCAGCTTCCGGAACCTGGTGGACCCCATCACGCACGACCTCATCATCAGCCTGGCGCGCTACATCCACTGCCCCAAGCCGGTAGGTGGCTGTGGTCTGAGGCATCCGGGTGTGAAGTGGGTACCTTCTGGGCCAATGAGCAGCTCAGGGTCCGAGGAGGACAAGCCCCCTCTTGCAGGCTCCAAGGGGGAGGGGGGCCGAGGTGCCTTCACAGTGGCATCATCAACACAAATGACATCATCTAACCCATGTGGTGAATTCATTCCCAATAGATTTTTTTTAATCAGAAATATTTACATCATCCTTATATTCAGCCGCCCTTGTAGCTCCGAAGGAAAATCCCCAGGGTGCCCAGGCTCCAGCAGTGTTGCCCAGCCCCTTCTGGGTGAGAGATTCTGCCCACTCCAGGGTCTGGCCCGTGGGCCTTGCAAGTGCCAGGCTGACTTACCTGGGGCTGACGTCCAGGGCCCTGGCAAGAAGAGAAGGGAGGGTCAGGCCCAGGCAGCCCCATACAAGGGGTCTTCAGGAAGCTCTTGGGCAGTGTGTATTATGAAAAACACCATGCATGCATTCCAAACACTGCACCAAAATGGACTTACTTTAAAAAAAAAAATGCATTGGGGCTGGCGCTGTGGCATAATAGGTAAAGCCATTGCCTGCGGTGCTGGCATCCTATATGGGCGCCGGTTCAAATCCCGGCTGCTCCACTTCCGATCCAGCTCTCTGCTATGGCCTGGGAAAGCAGTAGAAGATGGCCCAAGTCCTTGGGCCCCTGCATTGGTGTGAGAGACCCGGAGGAAGCTCCTGGCTCCTGGCTTTGGCCTGGCACAGCCCTGGCTGTTGCAGCCATCTGGAGAATGAACAAGTGAATGGAAGAGCTCTCTGTCTTTGTCTCTCTCCCTCCCTCCCTTCCTCCCTCCCTCCCTCCCTCCCTCCCTCTCTGTAGATCTTTCAATTGGAAAATAATCTTTTTTAAAAAAATGCATGTATGGGGGCCAACATTGTGGTTCAGTGACTTAAGCTGGTGCCTGTAACGCCAGCAGCCCATATGGACACCAATTCGAGTCCCAGCTGCTCCACTTCCCATCCAGCTCCCTGCACTTGGGCCATCTTCTACTGCTTCCCCAGGCACAGTAGCAGGGAGCTAAGTCAGACGTGGAACAGAAGAACTCTGCTCCAGCCCCATGGGCCTCGTCTCTGTCCCTAGCACAACCAGCCCCTCTCTCCTGCCCTACATCCCTGGCTGCCCCCTCGGGCCATAGCGGGTGCCTCTGAGTTTCCTTCTCCTGCATTCAGACCAAGCCCAGACCCTGCCTGTCAGAGGCCTCCTCCTCCGACCAGCCTACCTTTTGCGGGCTTCCCCATCAGCCTCTGCCTTGTGCCCAAATACAGAGGGAGAGAGACACCACTCCCTTCCACGGGTCACTTCCCAGAGGCCCACACGGTGGGGGCTGCACCAGGAACCAGGAGCTCCATCCAGGTCTCCCATGTCAGTCCAAGGATTCACCTACTTGAACATTCACCCCTGCCTCCCAGGGTGTGCAGCACCAGGAAGCCGGAACCAGGAGTGGAGCCGGGACTCAAACCCCAGCATTCCCAAGAGGCATCTTTTTTAAAAAGATTTATTTATTTAAGGGCAGAGTTACAGAGAGGCAGAGAGACAGACAGACAGACAGAGAGGTCTTCCATCTGCTGGTTCACTCTCCAAATGGCCACATAGGCAGGAGCTGAGCTGATCTGAAGCCAGGAGCCAAGAGCTTCTTCTAGGTCTCCCACACAGGTGCAGAGGCCCAAGGACTTGGGCCATCTTCTACTGCTATCTCAGGCCATGGCAGAGAGCTGAATCGGAAGTGGAGCAGCTGGGACTCGAACTGGTGCCCATATGGGATGCCGGCGCTGCAGGCAATGGCTTTACCCGCTGCACCACAAAGCCGGCCCCTCTGTCACTTTCCTTTTAAGTAAAACAGAAAAAAAAAAAAAAATTGCAGGTAGGGGCCAGTGCTGTGGCACAGTGGGTTAACGCCCTGGCCTGAAGCGCAGGCATCCCATATGGGCACTAGTTTGAGTCCTGGCTGCCCTACTTCCTGTCCAGCTCTCTGCTACGGCCCAAGTCCTTGGGCCCCTGCATCCATGTGGGAGACCGGGAAGAAGCTCCTGGCTCCTGGCTTTGGATCGGCTCAGCTCCGGGAGTTGCGGTCATCTGGGGGAGTGAACCATCGGAGGGAAGACCTCTCTCTGTCTCTACCTCTCCTCTCTCTGTGTAACTCTGATTTCCAAATAAATTAATAAATCTTTAAAAAAAAATTGCAGGTAAAGCTCCAGGCAGAGGTACCTCGGCCCCTCCCTGTCCCCAGTCCCTTGCCATGTGGTCAGGAAGGGGGCAGGAATGGAATTCAAAGATGGGTTCACCTTGGCGCAAAGATGTTTTTGAAACTCGTGCCTCCTTTCTTCCCAATATGCATTCTTGTGAACCTTCTCAAAACCCCCTCCCCTGAGCCTGTTGCCCCCACCCCCACCCCGTTTTCTCTGCAGGGTTCCAGCTCCACCCCCTCCCGGGGCAGGGCGGGGCTCGCTTGGCCTGGACGGGGGTCACTTTGCTGGGCTGCGCCACCTGGCGGAGGAGAAAATTTCCTGGGGCAGAGGGGCCAGCAGCCCACCTCGGTGCTGGGTGCGGGGCAGGTGGGTGCCCAGCCCGCGGTGGCCGAGCTCCCCAGGGCCAGCATTGCTCAAGGCTGCTGAGTCGCTGGGGAGCAGCAGCTGTGTCGCAACCTTGCAACCACACGCCTGGCTCTTGCTGCTCCGTCTCTGGGCTGGTCCTGCCCCGTCTCGCTCTCTGCAGGAAGGCGGCCTTGTGGCGAGGTGGAGAGGGGACTTTGAAAGGCGAGGGGCTTGGGGAGCTTGCAACCCTTGTTGTCTTGCAACTGGGCTGAGCAAAAGACAGAGGATGCCTCCCAGCCAGGGCCGAGGGGGTGGCAGCCAGAAGCCCCATCCAGACCCCTCCCTGACAAGCTGTGTGGCCTTGCCTGCCTGTTTAACCCCTTTCTGCCTCCCTGGGCCCCTCCTCTGTGCCCTGAGATGTTAGGATGGCTGCAAAGGGGCTAGGGCTGTAGTGTGTGTGTTCATATGCCCTGTGTATTGTGGATACTCCATACAACTTGGCTGCCGTGCGGTTCAGAGCAAGCAGGGAGGGAACTCTCTCCTGCTGGCTCTCAACGCCACTCCGTTCGCCGGCTGTGTCTACCAAAAAGTTCATAGGAAATAGAATTAAAAGATAAAACATTCTTAGGGTGCAATATTTGAAATTCTTAGCTTTTTCATTTAGCGATTTTCACCAACTCTTTGAGACGCCCCCGCGTGAGCATGGATTTCAAACGTGGTTTGCACCCAAATCAGCTTAGCTGTTAAATTCCATTCTCCATCAGCCTTTTAACTGTTGGGCCAGGGAGGAAACTGAGGCCGCCGCTCAGCCACGTCACTCGGGCGCCTCGCCCTGCGCGCGGCTGCCACCTAGTGGCGGTGGCGGTGCACTGCCACCCCTCTTTGCCTCTTTGTTCTCTCTCCCTTTCAGGCTCACGCCTGGAGAGGGTGGAGGGAAAGGTTTTGGAAACCCTGGGAAGTGGCTGGAAGAGGAGCTGCAGCTGATCCCCTGCATCTTCCCCTCGAACCCCCACCGTGGCTTGTCAGGAGATAACCTGGGAAACCTTTAAAAACCCCTGTGCCCTGGGCAGGTGTTTCACGGATACCCCCCGCCCGCAACACGCCTGAGTTCATGTCCCAGCTCTGCTCAGCTAACGCAGCCCTGGGAAGCAGAGGGTGATGGTGATGCAAGTAATTGGACCCCTGCCTCCCACGTGGGAGACCCCGCCTGAGTCCCTGGCTCCTGGCTTCGGCTTGGCCCAGCCCCTCAAGCTGTTGTGGGCCGCCCACCCGCCGTTGTAGGTGTGGCCCCCACCCCTGGGGTTCTGGGGTGGAAAGTGAGTTGTGCGTCTGCACCTCCCATTCTCCTTCACCTGGACCCCAGCCCCAGCCTGTGCTGGCCCAGGCCTCCTGTCTGGAGCCCAACCCCCTAAATCCAGCTGCACCTGAGCTCATCCCGCTTTGCACCTGCCCCTGCCTCAACTCCCTTTGCCTTCTCCCCAGGGCCCAAGGCCAAAGACCCGACCCTCCGCAGCACCCCTCACCCCCGCCATGCTTCCCCATCCTGTGTGCACTGCCGGCCAGGTGGGTGGCCTCCAGCACCTCCAGTGTCTTCCTCCAGCCTGACCCTGGGTCACCTTCTCAGCGTCCTGTCCCACCCCTCTCATCTCCCAGTCTGAGCGCCGCGCAGGCTCCCGGGAGCGAGCAGGCCCAGGAGAGCACCCTTGAGCCCTTTTACAAGCAGTATCTCCTCTGAGGTCAGGGCGGTTTCCCTTTGCAGGTGAGGGTCAGAGAGGTCACGTGCCTTGCCCAGGGCCACACTGGAGGCGGCAGAGCTAGGACTTGAAGTCCACGCCCCCCTTCCCCTACACGCACCCCCTTGCCACTCCGCTGGCTGTTTGTGTGCCCCCAGAGCAGCGCTGGGACTCGAGGGCGCGCTCCGGGACGGGCACTGGGCTGGGCGTGTGGTGCGGGGGTTGATGTGTTCAACCTGTGCACTTGTGGGCTTGCATTCAAGCCCCAGCACTCGCTGGCTGTTGGCCCATGCCCTGGCCCAGTTTGGCAAGAGCACAGCCCTGGCCACTCACTCCCCCCGGAAAGGACTCGTGCCCCCCTGCACCCAGCACGGGTCTGGCACAGGCGGCTGTGTGCTGATCCGACTTCCCTGGGGACAGAGCTGGTCTCTCTCTCTCTCTCTCTCTCTCTCTCTCTCTCTCCTTTTCCCCAGCGTATTAGTCTGCCAGGGCTGCCCAGTAAAACACTGAGGAATGAGGTCTTCAAGCACAGAACTGGGGCCAGCGCTGTCGCATAGCGGGTTAAGCCGCCGCCCTCAGTGCCAGCATCCCATATGAGTCCCGGCTGCTCCACTTCCGATCCAGATCCCTGCTAATGCACCTGGGAAGACAGTGGAAGATGACCCAAGTGCTTGGGCCCCTGCACCTATAGGGGAGACCTGTAGGTCTTCAGCCTGGCCCAGCCCTGGCCATTGTGGCCATTTGGGGAGTGGGCCAGCTGATGGAAGATCTCTCTCTCCCTTTCTCTCTCTCTCTCCCTCCCTATCTCTCTGTAACTCTTTCAAATAAATCTTTTAAAAAAAAATCCTGGCGGAGGGGGCAACTGAGCTGAGCTGCAGCCAATGTTTGCTGTTAGATCACCCGGGATCCAAGTTGTATATAAACGTCAGCTTCTCAGTGGTAGCAACTAATCCACAAAAACGAAACCCAGGGTGCAGGTGAAGTGTGACCCTGCTGCTGCCTGCCAAGCGTGCCCACCCTGGGCCAGCAGAGCAGGCCTCCCTGCCACGCCCCCTGGCCTCAGCCGGTGCACTTCCCCGACGGAAGCATGGGGTAGGGGGGTGGCGACACTCAAGCAAGTCTGTGTTTGTGGTTGTATATGCAGGAAGGTGACGCGCTGGGCGCCATGGAGAAGCTGTGTCGCCAGCTGACCTACCACCTCAGCCCCCACTCCCAGTGGAGGAGGCACCGGGGGCTGGCGAAGAGGAAGCCACAGGCCTGGTGAGTGGGGGCCGCCCCTGCCCCGAGCACTGAGGGGAGGGGAAAGCTGGAGTCTGGGTTGCTGGAGGGGGAGGTGCTGTCCTGGAAGGCTGCCTGGAGGAGGTGAGATTGAAGGAGAATTTAGGGATGGGGGTTGGTGCCAGGAGGGAGGGCATTCTTGGTGGAGGGTGGAGGGAAGCCCTGGTCTGTGCAGTGGGTGCTGGGGAGAATAGGTCTCCTCGGGTGGACTGGGCTGGGAGGGGAGTAAGGAGCTTCTACAAGTGAACACCCCAGTTCTCTGAGCTGCCCCCCACCCCGGGAGCCCAGGCCCTGGCTCATGCAGCAGCGAGGACCCTCAGGGTTTTGCGGCCCACTGAGGGAGACTGGTGGGAGGTGAGAGGCGCAGGGGACCCAGAACTTGTGGGCCTTGACAGGTAGCAGGCGAGTGGCGGGGAGCCTGCAAGGCAGACTCCCTGGAGGAGGAAGCGCTCATGTCTGCCCCACTCCAGCCTGGAGAAGACACAGCTCTGGGGCCTGCTGCCCTCCCAGGAGAGGCGATGGAGCCTGGAGCAGCTTCCCCCAGGCAGTGCGAACTGTGGAGGCGGAGGGCAGAGGCCACGGGGCCAGAGCAGGACAGGAGGCCACAGTGCAGTGGGGCTTTGTGAGGTGTTCCTGAGGCTGCCCGCCTGGCAGTTTAAGCTCTGCTAGAATCTAGGGGCCTCTCTGTCTCCCCAGCTCACACACACACACACACACACACACACACACTGCCCGCTACTCCATGACCTTTCTTTTTTTTTTTTTAATGAAGGACATACCTAAATTTCTTTTTTTTTTATTTTTTATTTATTTATTTATTTATTTTTATTTTTGACAGGCAGAGTGGACAGTGAGAGAGAGAGAGAGAGAGAGAAAGGTCTTCCTTTGCCGTTGGTTCACCCTCCAATGGCCGCTGCGGCTGGCACTTTGCGGCCGGCGCACCGCGCTGATCCGATGGCAGGAGCTAGGTGCTTATTCTGGTCTCCCATGGGGTGCAGGGCCCAAGCACTTGGGCCATCCTCCACTGCACTCCCTGGCCACAGCAGAGAGCTGGCCTGGAGGAGGGGCAACCGGGACAGAATCCGGCGCCCCGACTGGGACTAGAACCAAGTGTGCCGGCGCCGCAAGGCGGAGGATTAGCCTAGTGAGCCACGGCGCTGGCCTTCCATGACCTTTCTTATTAGGTGTCTCCCAAAGCCAGGATCTTGTCCATCTTGTCTACCACCTTCAGCCCAGTGCCCGGCACACAGTAGGAGCTTAACAACCATCTGGGAAAGCCTGGAGAGAGGCAGGAGGATTCGCTGTTGCCAGGGACTGTGGGCCGAGGACTCCCAGCTGGTGAGCAGTGGGGATGCACGGAAGCCAGGGCTCCGCTTGTTCCCCACCGCGCTGTTGCCATGGTGCGTTGGTTTGCTTCCTGATGACCCCTGATGGCGGGAGCCAGCACATACTCTGTGCTGAGCCGACCCCAGCAGCCTTGGGGAGCGCTGTGGAGAGCTCTACCTTCAGACCCCGTGGGAGGCAACATGAGCTCAGCGGGGACAGCCCCACCCCACCCCCCCAGCCTCAGGAGGCCCCAAGGCTAAAAGGTTACCCTAAGCTGCTGATAGGAGCTTTTTATCTTTTTTTTTTTTTTTTTTTTTTTGACAGGCAGAGTGGACAGTGAGAGAGAGAGAGACAGAGAGAAAGGTCTTCCTTTTCTGTTGGTTCACCCTCCAATGGCCGCCGAGGCCAGTGCACCGCGCTGATCCGAAGCCAGGAACCAGGTGCCTCTCCTGGTCTCCCATGGGTGCAGGGCCCAAGCACTTGGGCCATCCTCCACTGCACTCCCAGGCCATAGCAGAGAGCTGGGCTGGAAGAGGGGCAACCGGGACAGAATGCGGCGCCCCGACCGGGACTAGAACCCGTTGTGCCGTCGCCGCTAGGCGGAGGATTAGCCTAGTGAGCCACGGCGCCGTCAGCTTATCTTTTTTTAGGAATTTTTTTATTTGTTCACTTGAAAGCCAGTTAGAGACAGAAAGAATCTTCAATCCACTGGTTCACTCCCTAAATGGCCACAATGGCCAGAGCTGGGCTGGTCTGAAGCCAGGAGCCAGGTGCTTCTCCTGGTCTCCCATGCAGGTGCAGGGCCCAAGCACTTGGGCCATCCTCCACTGCTTTCCCAGGCCACAGCAGAAAGCTGGACTGGAAGAGTTACAGCCAGGACATGAACCAGGAGCCAGCACCACAGGTGGAGGCTTAGCCCACTATGCCACAGCGCCAGCCTCTTATAGGAGCTTTTGGGTGCTTGTGAACTGGGGAGCTGGGAGCCCCTCCAATCTCCCCATCCTGTACAGGGCTGGGGTCTCGGGGACCATCTCACCACTGCACCAGGGCATGGGTAGGGAAAGGGCACAGTCGCCATCATCTTGAGCCGCCTGGGCGCTGGGAAGAGAGCGGAGCAGGGGAAGAAAGGAGTTGGCAGACGGCAGGTGCTGGGGCGGGCGGGGGCCACAGCTTCATCCCCGCTGGAGGATCCCTGGTCGCTGGAGAAGGGGGCTTGCAAGAGGGGCTCAGGGGACCCCCAAGACTGGGGAAGCCCAGCTCAGCCCACATGAAGACAATGAGGGTGGCAAATGCTTACCCAGCAGGCGCTGTTCTACCTGCTGTGCCATTTTATTTTCCAAAACAATCCTGGAGCGCCTGATGCAATGTTGCAGGTAAATCATTGAGGAACAGAGTAAGAACGAGACTAGGAAGGGAAGGGGTTGAGACGCACACCTGGGCCAGCACTGTGGCACAGGTTAAGCTGCCGGCTGCAGTACCTGCATCCCATAGGAGCACGGGTCCAAGTCCCGACTGCTCCACTTCCGATCCAGCTCCCTGCTAATGCACCTGGGAAAGCAGCGGAGGATGGCACATGTGCTTGGGCTCCTGCCACCTATGTGGGAGACTCGGGTGGAGCTCCAGCTGTTGTGGCCATATGGGGAGTGAACCAGCAGATGGAAGCTCTCTCTCCCTTTCTCCGCCTTTCCAATACTAAATCAGCCTTTACAAAGAGCCTCCAGGAGTGGCAGCCACAGGCAGAGATGTGAGAGCCAGGACATGAGGCGGGGGCGGGTCCCTGTTTCTCGCACCCCTGCAATCTAGCATCATCTGCAGGAGTTTTGTACAAATGAGCCTCCTGGGTCAGGGTCAAGGCTGCCGCACTCCCTCCAACCACGCCTGTGCATCTCGCCCACCCCCCCCCCCCCCAGCCTCAAAGCCGTCCTGGCCGGCAGCCCTCCAGACAACACGGTGGACCTGTCCGGCATCCCGCTGAGCTCCCGCGACCTGGAGCGTGTGAGCAGCTACCTGCAGCGCTGCGGGGAGCAGGTGGACAGTGTGGAGCTGGGCTTCACGGGCCTCACCGACGACATGGCCCTGCAGCTGCTGCCCGCCCTCAGCGCCCTGCCCCGCCTCACCACGCTGGCGCTCAACGGCAACAGGCTGACCCGGGCCCTGCTGCGCGACCTCACCGACGCCCTCAAGGACCCCAGCAAGTTCCCCCACGTCACGTGGATCGACCTGGGCAACAACGTGGACATCTTCTCCCTGCCCCAGCCCTTCCTGCTCAGCCTGCGCAAGCGCTCCCCGAAGCAGGGCCACCTGCCCACCATCCTGGAGCTGGGCGAGGGCCCAGGCGCTGGGGAAGAGGCCCGGGAGGGGACTCCTGCCACAGACCACCAGGAGGGCAAGGAGGCCGTGGCTCAGACATGAGACAGCAGAGGGGTCTCGCCACCTTCGCCCCGGTGGGGCGGGGCGGGATGGCTGAGGACGGCTCCTATCAGGAGGCCACAGGAGGCAGGCTGTAGCATCGGGGAGAAGGGGAATTCATGTAATAACACCATTGGTTCTCCCTTTTCAGTCCCATTACCTGCCTTGAGGCTCCGGAGGTCCCAGGCACCTACCCTTCCGGCTCAGCCCTCAGCCACCCTCAACCGGGCTGTGGCTGAGATGCTGCCCAGGGACCTTTCCAATTCTGCATGTCCCCTGGGGAAGCAAACGCCAGCCAGATGCTGACCACATCCCTCCCACCCCTCCTCCCTGAGGAGGGTTACAATCTTTAGCTTGCAGAATGAGGGGGAAGGCTTCCACAGGGAGCCCTGTGTCCTTGCCAAGCAGGCAGACCTGCCAGGCGGGCCCTTCTCCCAGCATCCCTTCCCAAACCAGCCATTCCTTGAGCACAGTTCCCAGCAGTCAGAGAAGGCGAATAACCTGGGGCCTCCCTGGAACCCAACTCAGCAAAGGGCATCTGCCCTCCAGCGGCCCCTCCCCCACTCTCCCAAATCCCAGGCCAAGCCCTGGGAGCCAGGTCAGGGGACTGGGAGCCAGTTGTCATCAGGCCAGACCAGCAGTACAGGTTCTCAATGGGTGAACCGCAGCACTGTAGGCAAGTGTGGGGAGGACTCACGGGCAGAGAGCTGTGAAAGGTGTGTTGCAGCCAAGTCAGGATTGGATTGGAACCGGTTGTGTAGATGCCTTAAATGCTTCGGAATTTTTGCCCTCAGTCTCAAGTGGCTAAGAGGGGGAGAGCAGCCCAGGCTGACCCAAAGTTTACAAGCTTGAGTGCTAATAACTGGACTGTTAATACCTGATAGCAGTAATCAGAGCTAACTTTTTCTTCAAATACACATTTTTAAGAACCAACAACAATGACCCCCCTTTATTATGGCATTGGTTAATGGTGACTTCTAGAGTTTTGAGAAAAATGTAACCACAGTCAGTTTATCACACTAAGTTTATTGAAGTGCAGAAGGCACCCCTGTTAGGCAGCTCAAGGAGCAACACCGGCCCTGTGTGCTGGCCTCACACCACCCCCGAGTCACTAGGCGTGCAGCATCTCCACTGCTGGCGGCAGCCGGTCCTTGGGCTCAGCATCCTCCCGGGACAGCCTGCAGAGAACGACATTTCAGTCCCCCTTCCTGCTCCAGCAGCCAACAGCCACTCCCAACACGGAAGATATCTTCAGAAGACCTTGGGCTCACCACCACACAATCTGCCGGTAATTCCAGCTATTTTTCGGTGATTTCATCATTGATATCCTTTTCTTGAACAACTAGCTGCTCACTCCCCCATTCTGCCAGTAAGCAGGGTCAACACTGTGCGTACTCACCTCTCGCGCGGAGCAGAAGCCACTGCCAGCCCCCGAGTTCCCTGCTGCAAAGCCTGGGAGGAGAGAAGGCACGCGCTCAAAACAAGACAGCACGGAGCCTGGAGCAGACCCGCTGACAGCAGCCTCGACCTGCCGCTCTGGGGGACCTGTCCCCTCCACCGAGTTCCATCCTCTTCCCAAACCCGAGGTTTTCTTTTCCCGGACAGCTGTGTCCCACTCAGCAGCCAAGAGGCCAGACGGCAGCTCCCCTCCCTGGCTCTGGGCGCCACGCTGCCCCAGCCCACCCGGGACCCAGCCCTCTGGATTTCACCCAATCAAACACCAGCATCAAGTAGCACGAACCACTAACGGCTCCGCAGATACACTTACCGCGTGACGGGGGGAGGGGCGGGGCTGCAGCTCCAGCCCTCGGCGGCTTGCTGGTGCTGTAGCGTGGAACCTACGTGAACACGCCGCCACGTTAGGTCACAGGCCAGCCCGGGCTCGGCCCTGGCCAGCGGCAGACTTGGGGACTGCAATCAGCCAGGAGCATTCTCGTCAGTTGTCGCTTCTGACGGCACTTCCTAAGAGTGATCTCATCACAGCAGTCCCCGCGGCTGCCCCAGCCGAGCCCTAACTGCCTTAGGGACCCATCAGACCCCACTTATGCAAGATCCCCGCTGCCCAGAGCTCCACAGCCGCCCTAGGTTCCGCACCCACTACGGGATAACCCATGGCCTCGTGCAAATGCCCAACCCAGTGCCCCCGAGCTGCCGACCACTAGGCCCCGCACTAGGGCTTACCTCACGCTGGGAGGCTGCGCCTACCTTGGGTTCTCGGCGCCACCTAAAGACGGGAAGACAGGCGTCAGGGGCTAAGGCAGTTACCCATGCATGCAACTAAATCCGAGGTTTCAGCGACTGCGCTCAGACGGCTACGGGCATCGTCAGTTATCGCCTCTGACGGCACTTCCTATTACTGGTATCATCAGGTCAGTCGGCCGAAGTCTTCCTCGCCTACCGCCCCCGGTGCACCCCCAACTGCGGGCAGGGCCCCCAAACGCACCCACCTTTCTCGGGTTTCGCGCACTCCTCGTGTTTTCTTCTAGGACCGCAGGCTCCCCGGGC